>NW_024065298.1:2413-8405 GCF_009727055.1 Benincasa hispida | reverse complement strand
ATCGTAAATTAAGGGTTTCTTAACCGCGTACTAGCTATAGCTCAGTAGGTTGCTAAAACATGATCTATGCCCATACTGACATAAGTCTTGGGCTTTTTCCTTCCTACCAACTATGGCTGACTTGTAGCTTCTCTGTCGCTTTATGAATACCGTATTAGGTTCCTTTCTCAATAATCGTACTTCTTTTTGAATCTGCCATAAATGGACTCGACCACTTTCCGCCAAACCTCTTGGCGATCTTGTTTAACTACTTTGGTTCTCTAACTGAGAATCTATTTTCTGTGCTGGGCGGAATCTCGACTCCCGTCTGAAGTCGTTATCCACTGATTTTACCAAGATTTTACGCATCTAGTGTAGTAATGACTCTAAATATGTTATGTTTCTGAATTAATAAATTTTGGCCTAAAGATATTCCACTGTATATGAGTTTTATATTGGTATCAGAGTTATTCCGCAACAGTTAGTAGGAAGTAAGTGTCAGCCATAGGGTTGATAACTACTGCAGTCACGCCCTTTCCTAGACTAAGAGGGTGATCTGGGGCGCGGTGTGACACATCCCCTCCAAGGTTACCCTTTTTAATCCAAAAATGAATGTGACGATAGTAGTTACCAACCCTTTTGTCGGCACTTACTACCTATCTAACCTGTTAAATTTTTCTCAAACCCTGAATATGTACATATCATCTATATATGAACATATTAACTCAGAACTTAACACATTTACATTATAGGGTTTCACAGCATTGTTTATACATGAATATTACAACTTAGTGAGCCTCATCTAGAATACTAGTCACTAGACAGACACATGTGTACTAACTAATACAAGTCTTCAGTTACGCTTTCTTCAACCTGTTTCTTTGAGTGGCAAAGCAGCAATAGAAAAGTCTTTTGGGAACTGACCGCTACCTGAAAGGAAAACATTTGAAAACATGAGCTAGAAGCCCAGTGAGTGACTTAATAAAACATAAATCCCATGCTTAAACTGAAAGCTCGAAAACATAACACTGGAACTAAAACATGCCAAGCAACGTGTACATAAAACCTTTAAAACCATTGCATCTGAAACCTGAATCTTTGTTGAGAATGAACATCCATCACTCTAACTCCCAACGCCAAGCCATGGCTAGATGAGACCCCTACTTCGATCTCTTTAAATATATCGATGGGAATCTCAAGCAACTTCCTCTAAACATAAACATCGATAACTACTCTTAAACACCATTAAACATCATTATTCCCTAGTTAAGAATGAGCATACATCGTTGTAGCTCCCAACGTCTGTTACTGGCCAAGAGACCCATACTTCGGCCTCCCTTTGCTGGTATATGGCCTAGGAGACCCATACTTCGGCCTCTCATTCAGAACTACCTACGTGCACGTGGAGTTTTCTAAGTACCGTCAACACCTTAGGTACATTTACTCAGATACCTTCCTTACCTTCAGTATCCGGCTCACTTAAGCTATCCAGTTCTCGAAGAACATTATAAAGAATAGCTCTCAAATATAGCATAGAAATCTCTTTAGGATACCTTCCCTACCTTCAATCTCCTTTTTCATTGTGTTTAGGAATACCAACGCATATACTTTGACAACCTTAGGTATTTAAAACATAATACCTCAAGCTTCATTCAGTCTTAGCTATAGTCCTAACGCATGCTTCATACTTTGTAAAATAAGTTGGCTTAAATCATGTTGAGCTAGCTTGTAAAAACCATTAGCATGCGTTAGACATGGAAAACATACTTGGAAAACTCATACATTAGTAACATCATGTGTTGGTCATGCTTTCATTCATAGAAATAAGTTGCTTGCAATCACATAAAACTTAGCATGAGAATAACTTTACAAAGCATAAACTTTGTCATTTAGAAACATTAGTCATTCACAGCTCATCGAGGCTCTTAAATGGTTTATATGCCTCTCCTAACTCTTCTTGGCTTGAAAGGATATAATCCCCAGTTAGATTCCTTAGAATTCTCAGCAAAATGCTTCAGGTAGCTCGCTTACTAATGAAACTTTCACCAAAAAAACAGAAATACTAGTAAGATAATCATCATGAGCGAGATCATCCTCATCAGCGAGACTTACCACTTCCAGTGAGATTTGTGACTTTCCAGCGAGATTTGTGACTTTTCCAGCAAGATTTGTCACTTCTAGCGAGATTTGTAACTTTCCAGCGAGATTTGCATCCTTAGTGAGATCCTCCTCTTCCTTTACTCACTCTTGCTCTCGCTCATTTTCTTATCTCTCGCTTGCTCTCGCTCACTATGGTGAGCTGCCTGCTTAATCTTCCCAAGCAGCTGCCTGCTTACTCACCTATTCCCTGTTCCAACTTCAAAAATTCATAACTCAAAATCCAGAACTCTTTTTATATAAATTGAAAAATTAATTGGATATTTAAAAATAGAAAAGATATGGTTTAAAAAAGAAAGGAATGGGAGAGGATAATGCTTACCTTAAAATATCGGCCCCAAATTCCTTGTAATTTTGCTTGGAGCTTCCAATCCTTACTTCGGGCTCTGATTAATCCGAGAATCTGCCCCTTCTGCAAATTCTTCACTTTTTGGTATTCTCCATGTGAGATTTTTCTCTGGAAAAAAACCTCAAAAGCTAGATTCTCCCAGCTTTCGAACGGCACTAATCTCACTTAATTTGCTCAAGTTATTTTCCAAAACCGAGCTTCTGAATTTCCTCTCCCTTTTATACTTCCTTCCGCCTCCCCTATTCAAGGGTTAAACTGCCACCTCATCCAGCACTTAGTGCTTTCAACCAATTCCCATTAGTGAGTTTCTTTAATTAATTTATTTTTCCTTCCTTCATAACCCACGTTAGGACTTCGCCTCATAATATAAATTTAGTGTGCATCGCATCGTCTAACACCCAGCGCCTATCGTCTAGCATTCAACGTTTATCGTCTAGCATTCAACATCTATCATCTAGCATTTCAACGTCTATCATCTAGGCAACTTGTCATGCAGGCTCATCGTCTAGCGCTGATGCCGATCGTGCAGTGCCAACACCCCATCGCTTACCGCTATTCGTCCAACGTATAGCGCTATCGTTTAGCGAGATCCTTCATATCGTTTAGCCGCCTTGCACCTATCGTCTAGCTCAATCATTTAGCAAATGATCTTCGCTCTTAGAGATCTCGCTGATCTCACTCTCAACGATCTCACTCTTAGCGATCTTGCTGATCTCGCTCTTAACGATCTCGCGCATAGCCTATCACATAGCTACTGCGAGCATCGTTTACCACTGCGCCATACTACACTATTTCCCAGTGCCCGCTACACGATCGGCCTACCTCATCGTATAGTGTCGTTCACTTACTAGACGATCGCATAACCTTACTAGCCAATTTTCACTTGTTATATCTATCTAAAAACTCACCCTTGACTAAGTATTTTCAAACATTAGAATTTTTCTTCCTCTATCTGCCTACTTTCTTTACCTTCTTTTCATAATTTTTACTTAACACACTTGTTACTCACATTATGTAGGAAAAATCGAGTACGAGGTTTACATTTTCTTTTGGAAGAAACCTTTGGTCTTTTAGCTGTTTGTCGATGTAATAAACATTTTCAATATTAAACAAGGCTTTCATGGACTAACGACCTTAGTAATATAAGTTTACTTTCCATTGAACAAAATCAATCTCTATTCCATTCTTGAAATAAACACTTTACTCTCAGAAAAGAGACAGTATAACCTTGTTCAATGAGAAAGAAATCGAGATTAAGTTCCTCTTGATATGAGGAACTACAAAAAACATTATCCAGTACAGATAACGTTTCTTGTCTAAAAATAACTTCAGCCTGCCTATAGCAATAGCTAAAACAACCTCACCAGTACCGACTCGAAGAGTTAACTCTCCCTATGGCAATGATTGTCAGGAACTGAATCCTTGGTAAGAAGAACTGATGTGATTAGTAGCGCCTAAATCAAGGATCCAAGCAGAATCATCATTCTCTACCAAACATGTCTCTAAGACCAATAAATCATATTTACTGTCTTTAGACATCCTCCTCTTTTTTAGAGTAGTGGGATCAGCATCAGAAACTAAATAAGCTCTAAGTTTCATGTCAGAGAACAGTTCTCGTCGATGAACTTCGAAAGAGTCAGTGAGAATTGCTTTCTCTTCTTGGAGTGTAACTTGGGAACTAACACTACTAGTTTTGTCATCCATCCCTTTATGCTAAAAAAGTAAAAACTGATGTTCAAACAATTCTTGCAACGAAGCCATGATCTCGCGTGCAATGACCATGTTCTTAACCCTTTTGGCCAAAGCATCAGGTATGCTAGCCAATATGTGAATTCAAGCCAATGAATTAGTCTTCATCCACACCTTATATGCATTACGAACACTTTGCGGTGTATCAAGGGTCGGCACTTGAGGACATTCCTCAACCATGACAAACTCGAGGTCGTTTACCACGAAATACGTTTTACAAGACTTCCATTGTATGTAACCAGTCAAACTAGAGGCATTAAATGGAAAATCAAACATGTTGCTAAAAACAAAAACACATTGACCTACGTTGGGTTTTAAGCAAATACTCGTTGAAAAAACATACAACATCCAATACGGTTTAGCAAAACTAACAAGAACCCCGTGTGACATCTAGTTTTGCAATGACACTTCAAAGGTTTAGGACAAAAGCCGCTGAAGGGTGGTCAATTTATTCCTCCTCTGAATTGAGACATTCTTAACCAGCCATTAATACCAGAACAACTCTTGCTCCTATAACGACTAGACATCATTGATTTGGTCAAGAAATCATTAACTTACTTAACAATTTCCCGTAAGTGTGACCCGCCATTTTAGGCCCTAGAGTTCTGCCCCAAGCAGCCAATCCAAAGGGAAAAAATATTATTGGCGCAAAAACTGAAGTGACCCTATCCATTTCTGGAGTTCACCTTGATATTGACCAACTGCACAAAACCCATCCAAAGGGGGACGCTCCCAGGGCGCCATGAGGGAGTGCAAGAATGATCTCACGGTGCAAACCAATGAAGGAGACCGTAGGACATGTTGACACACACCCTTCACCCATTTATGATAAACACTCTCTTCGTCCACCTTGATAATGACTCATGTAAGCACCATCCGAATGGGGATGCTCCCAGGGCACCACGAGGCCAAGCATGAATCTTACGGCATGAACATTTAGGGAGAAACGTGAGTGGAATCATTCATATCATATACATCTCTTCCTCCCACTAAGTATTTTATAACCTAGGGTTTAGTTACTTAGAAAAAACACGGCTAAGAATTTTAACTAAGTGACTTTTTAGGTTTGCCCAAGAGTAAGTTTTACCTTGGATATTTGAACAACTTTTGATCATCATCCATTGAACTCTTTAACGGAGTCTTTGACTAACTGTCGCATGCTTGTAGAAAATCTATCTAATTTACCTTTTTAGGTAGGTTCCCAAGTATGGGTATTCCATTTTCGTCAGCTTAAGTACCCCAACCTAGACAAAACCCGCCTTAGACAAAAGGTCCCTTATAGATAGATTTAATACAATTTTAATCTTTTATGCCATTCAATTTAATCCTATTAAATCGATTTAAAATATTAAACTTAGGTTGCTAATCCCATTAGAACCGTTGAACTTAGGTATATCTTAATCCAATTTTAAAACCCTTTTAAAACATGAGTTCGCCTAAGTCCACATGTAACTCTTTCTTATCGATTTTAATTCTAATTTCTATCATAACGCTTATAATAGAAACAACTAAAACCATCCACAACACAAAGCAAACACATATAAGGCATCCATAATGCTTACAAATTAGCCTAAGTGTCATGCTCCGTGCATTGTTCATTAATTGCTACTTTCATATAACTTATACAAATAAGCAACGAACTAAGCAAACATGCTTCCATTCACCCTTATACTATAACATTTATAATATAAAGATGATGCATGAATATGCTTACTGCATGCATAAATATAACTCTTATATTTGATGTTGCATGTGCAT
>NW_024065298.1:0-1643 GCF_009727055.1 Benincasa hispida | reverse complement strand
CATCTCCATGCTTTGAAACTTCATCACAAACGACTCAAAAAACTCAAACACTTTGAATTACAAACTCGATTGCTTGTTAATTATGCCAAAAAACACAGGGGCCCTTACAAATTAACACTTTGTAATCAAAAGAAAGCTTTAAAAAGAGGCAATTAACCCGTAAACATTCATCAACACCATCTACAAACATATTTAACATTTAAATGAAAATGCAAAAAAACCCACCACGACTGTAAAAGAAGTTCAAAACAGAAGTGAAATTTGGAATATCAAAGCAACCTAGCTCTGATACTAATTGAAGAAAATCAGACATGGGAATTTCCATGAGCAACGAAATGATCGTTCCAAATTCCATTTGCAATTGAACATAAACAATTATAGTACACAAACGGAAACTAACTGCTCATGCAACATACGAAATTACAACATGCTTTAGATCATCAAAGGATAACAAATACATACCTTTGAAGACTCATGCTTCAAACTCCCTCGATCACGAACATTCATTCAGTCTCCAAGATAGCAACGCACGAACGCTCGAACACAACGATCGCAACATAGCACGATCAGTCAGCAAACACAAACTCAATCATCTCCAAGATCACGTACCCAACGAACGGCCTCCAAAACCTCAAACTCAATCGAGTTGAATGAGGACACCACCACAATGGCTACCTTGGTATTTTCAGTGTGAGAATCTAGAAGTGTGGGCTCTGTATGAACTTGGTTAGAGGAAGAGACTAGAGGAACAACAATCGTGTAGACGATTGAGCTAGTGGGAGATGAGAAGTGTTTATTGTATAGACGAATGCTCAATATTTTAGAAGATGGAAACCTATCGTGTAGAGAATGCCATGCAATCTTTTAGCTACGACTGTTGGATTTTATGTCCTAAAACTCGTAGTTTGTATATTGATAAACATATTCTGTTTTGTTTTTCGATAAAATTGTTATTAAAATTGTAATCTTGAATCCAATAAACTAAGGTCCTAAGGCTATTTAATGTAGACTTGAACTTTATGTGATGACATAAAACATGGATCAAGTTCGAGTATATAGCCTAAAATGGTCTATAGTATAGGGATAAGGTTAGGCGCCTTGTTCTGGGGACACTTGCGGCCCACTTTGTAGTCAGTACAAATGATGTGATCCTGAATCGTTCATATAGAGATATGTGAGTGGGGGCATCCTATGCAATGAGGTTTTATAAGACTGGACCATGACTTAGTCACTTTTGCTATAACACCGTTTACTGTTTAAAACTAATTAATTCAAATTTGATGACCTAGGTAACTCGATCTCAATCTTGAGCTAACTATGAACTCCTATTTATTGGGGATTATCCTTAGATCTGCATGGGTGAGAGCAGCTCAATAGCGCTAGCTCAATAAGCCTCCCATTTCAGGGGTAAGAACAGGTAAATAGTTGGGGACATAGGATATAAGACGGACTTCACTCCTACCTGTTTCTAAGGGTAGTAGATAGGTTGTTCCCTTAATTGCTGACTTCGGAATAAGAACAAGGGGCCTCACCCTCTCACTAGGCTGAGAGGGACTCGATTTGTTGGTTGGACCACAAATCAATTGTTCTTTAGAGGTTCAGTGGGACTAAAGGAACAAGAAGTGTTCTCGGGGGTAAAACGG
>NW_024065297.1:0-15203 GCF_009727055.1 Benincasa hispida | reverse complement strand
ATCGCTGTATTTGTACCTATCTTAGCTTAGGTTTATGCATTTTAATTGTTATTTATATGGCAATTATTTACTACGTTGTCCTTTATTTATAGAACTTATATATACTTGGTACACAAATCAATCAATTTATTACATCTGCACAGAAAGATACCTGGTGCATATAATCATAAACATTAATGCATAACCTCAACAGTCTATCGTTTATGACCTCGGATCAACTCCGAGAAACTTGCGTGAAATTATATGGTTCCAACCAAGGACATTTGTGACAACACAACATTCTACAAGAGCATCAATTAATACACATATCTGAAGAGTAGTTATTACACATGAAATTGAGTCATTTACGTTAGATTGCAATCATCATAATAACGGAAAGTTAATCTTTACCTATTACATCAAGTGCCGAAATGAAGGTTATTCTGACACAGAATAGAACCTTGCAAGTTAGAATTTGACCGAACAATGACCAGGATTTAAAATAAAGAAAGAAAGAAAAATAACCACTGACAATGAAATAGAATGAAAGATGCGGGATTGCAAAGTGCATCCTCATTGCGACATGTATAGGAAAATAAATAGAAAATAAAAACTAGAGAATAAATGAGAATTATTAGGCCACCCAAGAAGAAAGAAGAGGGCACAAGAAATGAAGAAAGAAAAACAAACGAAACATCATTGAAGCTAAAATAGAACCACCATAAGAGATAGTTACAAAATAATACTAACACGAATCATCTAAAGTATGCATTTTTTTGACCAGTGCAGAATAAAAGCTACCATGATCATATTTTCCTCTGAACGCTCTATTGAAGATTCAGAGAGAAAATGCGTATGCAAGCATTCTAAGAAAAATCGTGCAAAGCAATATGAGCTGGAAACGGCTCGTCGAGACATACTCTCGAGGAATTAGCCCACATACTGTTAGCAAGCAATTACGCTGCCTTCGAAAGAAACCAAAGGACGATCGACATCAACAGCAGACTTCAACTCCTGCGATTGAGAAGAGGTGGCGTATAAAAAGGAGATCATCAAATGGGTTGTAGTGTTGGGCATTAATTTGGGACTATAACCGATAGAGACAACGGTTGGGTACAGCTTTTTAGTGCGTGCCATAAAAAAGGGGATGCGCACTGGTGCGGTAGTCCGATGAAATAATGAATATCATTGCAAAGACGTACCACATCGCACCATCCGCCACGCGCACTTTGGTTTGTACGCAATTAGGGTCTAGTATTCTTTATCATAGTGTAATCGCCATCTGACAATAGCTGTATGGAGGCTAGCAATTTTTCCAATGATGGCAGGAAATTTTTTTTTTGTCCCTAAAAATAAAAATACCGTCGTCTGCGCGCGCCCCCCCCAGTGTATCCGCAAATGATTATACAAGTTGCTTTGATTTGGGGGGGCGCGGACGGCGAGGGCGGGGAACGTACCTTTCTCTCAAGATGGTGGTGGGGTGAAAAGAGGTGTGTTAGGCAATATATCATTGAATATGAAACATTCTCAAATTTTATTATATTTTAATTTACCTTGGATGGGTGGATTTGTGATTTTACTTGCAGGGGTTTTTTCCTTTTTATGTGTTCATTTAAATATTTTAGACAGATTTTTCCAACCCCTAGGTAGGATAGGGAAATTAAAGTATGGGGGGAAAAAAAGAAATTATAGCGAGTGAGGGATGGCATCATACAAAATTAAAATGTGTCTCATTTTAGAATCCCCGTGAAGATTAACAGATCAATGTGAATTGGAAGGAGGCGGGGGATTGGGTGGGGGGGTCGGGGGAGGGAAAAGGATATTTAATAATATATGGGAAAAAATGATAACAAAATCCAGTGAGCTTTTATCTTTATATATTTATGCAAATTTATAGATCAAAGAAAGTAACTAAGTCACATATAAGCTTTGAAAAATGTTTCATAAAAAAGTTGATATATCCGACCCGCCCGCCCCCAGCAAAGAGCAATAAAGAATAACATCTAAATAATAAGGGAGTTCTTATGAACCGGGTCAAGCAAGGTCGCGGGTTGGGGTTAGCAACCAGCGGCGAGTCTGAATCGGGAAACGATAGAAAGGATAATTTTCCTTTTTTACCAGGGTTCAATGATTGAAACCAAAAATGTTTAGATTAGGGGTTAGGGCGGAAATGACTTTTACTGCTTTCTTTGAATGGTATTCAGCTCAAGTAAAAATAAAGAAATTATGGAATTTGCTAACAGAAGATCATGAAAAAATGACAGATTCAACATTTGCCCAATGATGGGGAATAATTTTTGGGCTTTTTAGCGCGGGCTATTGTACGTATCGGAAAAAAAGGACCTTCTTTGGCATGGTAGGTGCCAGTGTCGGAAGCAGGGGTTCGCGATAAGGTGCATGATGGTACATTCTTTTTTCAGAATATATTCAGAATTCTGTTGAAATCTTATGTGATGACTATATATTTATGCGACCTAAACGAAATCCATATTCTGGCAAGCCTGGAAGAGAAACTGAATAAGATGCGAGGAGAGGGAAGAGTCGGTTTTCTTAGCTGGGAGAAATGAAAATTTATTATTGTAAAAGAAGGTACATTGCCTGAGGGGGGCACAAGGTGTGGCGTCGGATGAGGTTGGAGTGGATAAAGAAAACATGAAGCTGTGAAAAACTCAGACATTCCAAAAAGTTGGTAACGGGTGTTAAGAGCGAGGTTGGGGCTGCGTATTTTATATAGGGGATACTGTCTAAGAGGACTTTTGATAAAGTAAGTTCTGAGTTGTGTGCTTGGGCGAGGTTTGTTGGTTTGAAGCTGGACGGCTCGACAGAAAATATTCAATTGTTGTATGACAGTTTGCCTATCATATTTGTGTAGGATATCTTGAGAGGTAAGGTACTGACATAACAAAGGTAATGTGTTACATATAAGATAGTGGTAGTTATTAATTGCACCTGATTAGGACACACTTCCTTTGGTAATTAATGTGCAATTATCAAGCGGGTATTGTTAGAAATAGGGAGCATCTTCTGAAAGAAGAAAAAACAAGGGTAATCCTTACAATTGCGCGAGTTAAGATGTTGAATTTGCATCAGACACTACACAACATCAAAAAAGGACTACGCTTGCAGTAATTTTTGCAGTTGGAAAAAATTGAGCGTATCATGCTGGAGGAACAAAAGTGCTCATCCATTGATCAATATCGGCAATAAAGTTAATTAAAGAAAAGAAGACGCGATTGTCTATGGTGATACAGGTGGGTTTCCTCCTCCAGGAATTAACATAGGAAATAATTGATCACAGGGGATGGAGTAACCAAGTTGCGAATCCTTGGTCTCAGATGGAAAATCTGAGGTTAACCACATATGCATCAAGTGAGATGGTGTTCCAGAATGATAGCAGCTGTTGCCATATGAAAAGAATTATCATGGTATTGCTGACATGACGTATTAGTTTGCGAGCATTTTCAGAAGGATGTATATTCACCCACCAGAAGATGAGGCTAAGTACGAGAGCAGATCATGATATTTTTGGGACGAGCCAAATCTTGTATAAAATGGGGGAGAGCAAAATTCCTGTGATATGCGTACCAATATGTTGCTCAACAAACACCATATTATTGTGCAAGTCATGATACTCACATATGGGTGGCACTTTGAAGACAGGTGCATCGGAGAGACTACACTTGTATTACAGAATAGGATTCTTTCTGGCCAACCATGTTGTTTTAAGGATGCAGCTGACTAGTGATGTATGTGTGATCGGTGCAACGCAATAATGCCCAAACTTTAAGATAAGTGCATATGGCTATGAACACCATCGTTTGGAACTTGAGTTTTTCGATTCTATAGGGTACCTGACTTCAGAGAGATAATATAACGGAATGGCAAAAAATTATATTTGTTTAGCGTCGACTAATGTATTCCAGATGCGTAGTATAGTTGTGGTCATGTGCGAAGTGATTGACGAGATAGATCCTCTAAGTGAAGCAAATAAAATATCAATTTCAACTCGTTATGGGCCCCACGATGCATAATAAGTGATTAACGAGGTCTAACTTTGTTGTGAATCAATACTATCAAGAATAGCTGCAGACAAAATATAAAATCAATACTATAAGACTCACAAAAGTAGACACGCAGGAGTTACCATATGCAGACGAAATAGATATATAACAGGAGCAGAATTAGACATGAATATTGAAGAAGTAATGGTAAAAAGTGAAATATAATAGGCAACAAAGCTCAATGATGCATTGTGGGCAATACGGACGCATTTAAGACCACATAGGTTTGTCCCGTATGCGTTGGTATTTGGTAAGATGCGTGTCATTTGGACATCTGAGGGACTAGACATAAAGCAAAATGCACTATGTGGCGGTGAAGAAGCTAAACCTATTGATTTGAAGAAAGTAGAAATAAGAAAGCAGAAGATATGCAAGAAAGACTTCACTGGTGGAGACTGGAGGAATGGAGATTAATGCAATTATGTAGAACGCAAGATAGTACAAGGACCGCGCAAACGAATTGGAAAGGATGGCGAGGGGAGACACATAGCAAAGCGCAAAGAAGTATACGCAAGGTGGCACAGGTCTTAACTATATCACTCTGATTATACGATCTGTGCCTGGGAAAGTTAAAGTCAATGTTGGTCGGGACATTCATAGTTAGGAGAGGTATTATGCGTATGGACGAGTCGAATAATATAATGAATGAAACCAACTATATTCAAAGATTAATAGGCAAGCGTAGTAAAAAGTCTCAATAACACGAGATAGATGGATCAAAGTTAGACCTTGGAATAAGCGACTCTGAATAAGAAAAGAAGTGAGTTTGGTCCCTGCTTTAAAGACGATAGAAATTTAACTCAAAGGGGCGACATTGTTTTGGAATCAGATGGGAATTTTCAACTTTTCCTCTACTAGTATTATTTCATTTCATATATTTTTCAGTTTTTTAACGATGTGGTAAAAGATTTTGTTTTGTTTTAATAATATTTGACCCTCCGATGTTTTTCTTGAACGATCAAGGTGAAATAATTGTGCCAGAGGTCCTACACGAAGACGTAACTACTTCATTCAATCCCGTAAGCAAAAGGAACCACGAAGATCGTCAGAATAGCAGGATGTGTCAACGAATCATCGCGGAGCGATAGCGATAATTTGGGGTTGTAATTCTTCCTTGACTTTATTCAAAATTTTTGCAATTTCGGCAATTGATTTTTGCATTTGAAAGTGTTTATCATCGCATCCTCTTTATAGCCGCAATAATTTAACTTGATAAATTTAGTAAGCAGAGCATGCTTTCTCTTGCATTATGATTTCAATTATAGAAAAAACATGCTTCTATTTTTTATATACACGTAGGTGTCAGCTTTAATTTATGATGTCACCTCATGAAGATATTCTAAAAAGTTAGTTGGTTTTTGCTAGTTTCTTAACACTCCCTTTAACAATTTCTAAGAACAACTCGCATGACTTTCTTTCCATTCTATTTGCATGGAGGATACAGTGGCCGGGGCAGTTTGAAATTTGGTGATTATTTTTTCGACCTTTACAGCAATATTTTAGCTTTATGAGAAAAAAAAAATTGAGAATAAGAACTCCATGTAATAACGTGAATGGGAAACCATGTTGAAAGCATGTAGTTATAGTTGTTAATGAGGGCATACCGTAGTTGGCTGTTCCGCTATGAAAACGTGGGGTGCAAGCCAAAAGAAATAAATGAGAAGGAGAAAGTAAGTTGACTAGGATAACGTATATTAATAATGATTGCAACCCGCTGCCAAAGTAGATGTGAGTTTAGTCTGAGGAGTGAGTGCTTCTGTAGTGGATGTCTCGCATGAACAAACGTGGAGCGCACGCCAAAACGAAGAAAGGTACTTGATTAGAGACAATGTCCAAAAAGAAAAAAAATAAAAAATTATAATAATGTCTAAAAATATGCAAGGAAAAAAATAGAGTTTACAAACGTCGATGGAAAAGTTTATTTTTTGAAATAAATCAGCATGACGGAATTTAGTATAATGTTATTTAGAAGGTTAAACATCGCTGGTATAGGGTTTTAGAAATATTTGAAGGGAAGACGGGTGACTTAGAGTAAATTAGGAATTTATGATGTTAGTGATTGAATGAAGTAATTCCTTGAGTAATATTGGAATAGCATTTGGACGGATGAACTAAAGAGGAAATCTTTGCTTATGTGTGAGGTTACAAGAGAGTTGGTTAATTTGTCCAGGTGTAATAATGGCAGAAATGCACGTTATTACAGTGGCTAATTTTAAACAATACTGGCTTGGGTTGATAAAATAGTTAGATTGCATCAAAAAACATTAAGTTCATTACATTGCTGTCGAATGCGTTCAATCGCATAGAACAGATATTTTTAATATTTTTTAGGCAAATCGCGTTTGACAAAGGCGGTCGCATACAATAAGTAAATTAACAGTCCGAGGCGCAACATTACTGAAGAGCATTTGCAATGATTGTAGCCAGAAAACATTCTGCACAATTAAGGATTGCCCATAGAGCGGCGCAACTTGGTAGGTGCAATCTGGGTTGAAAGGCACATAATAATTCACAATGGACAGAAAGGCGAATGACAAGTGGATGATAAATGTAAGTAGACACACCTGCACGAAAATAGTACATCTCAGCTTTTTGGTGAGCAAAATATTCGGCTTGCATCACTAGAGAAATTAAAGCATCCCATCAGTGCAATCATAAGCAAGAGAAGCTGCTTTTCTAGGTAATGAAGCTCTATAGAAGGTAGCTTGAAGGTAACTTCGTGAGAGAGAGGAGTTTCGGATACTTAATTCTTTGTCTATAGTTAGATAGCTAACCTTGTCCTGAGTGAAGACATAATCATGATGTGATTTCCGAGAAATTTGTATCAAAGTCTCAAGTGAGAGTTTGTATAATCTGTAAGGATCAAAATCCTTATCTCCATACATGAGCATAATATCCCTTTTATCTGAGATACTTGAAGGCATCATTGACATAGTGTGGTATCTAATCCTAGATTGACTGATATCGCTGAAATATAACTACTACAAAGCAAATCTTAGGTCAATACAATAAACAATTTCATCATTTAATTCTTAACACCAAATACAATATGAAGTCTGTATCATTTCCTCTCAAACGCTCGTTGAGTTTAAGGACATTGATCTTAGAAAATAATTCATGTTAGGGTAATAAACCCTCTTAGAATTCTGATTCTTACTGAATCACATTTGGTCAATATAACATGTCTGAGACGAGGCAACTTTTTTTCTTACAATCCGAATGTCTGATCCCTAGAACTACATGATCTCCAAATACTTTATTTGAATTGGGCGTCTAAGTCATGTGACTTTTAATGTGCGTCAGAAAACAACATCGATCCAATTGGTAGTAGGGATAGTCAATTCAATACATTACCATGGAAAGCTACTGAGAAAGTCTATTAGATAAGAATATTTTTGTAAATACAGTGGTAATCAACAATCATGAATCAAAAATAAACGATGTGATTCAACTGTAAATTAATGTTCCACGATCTAGATGCTTGTATTTCATCCATAAATGGATCTATTAAGACTTGCAACATCTTTGTCTTTATTTGGATCATAGGAAACCCTGCGGGTTGAGCTCCATGTAAATGGTTTTCAAGATTACATTAGAATGGAAGTTTTGACGTCCATTTTCCTATTATCTATAGATCATAAAATGTGGCTATGGGACAGAAGTGTATCCGAAATAGACTTCAACATGAAGAAACAGGTGAAGAATTTCCTCAATAGTCAATCCCTTTGAATGGTAAATACACATTTTGCAAGAATTCTAGACATCTAAGGATTCTGCTCTTCCATTACTCTTGTTTTCTGTAGATCCATTAAATCTATTAGGTATTATCACCATCAGTGGGGCACGATCACAAGTTCCGATAGAATTGGAAGTTACATAGACTCCATTTCTTGTTTCATTGGGTATAAATCTTACTCAATATTTTGTAAACAAACATCCATTGCTGTTATAGAATGACTCACCCATCATAAGAAATGATTTTTGGGCTTACTTATCAAACCATGTAAGCCATTCTGGTTGGGTTGCATAACCCCTATGTAATGGCAGTACTCGATCTTAAATTATGTGAACAAAGATGAATCGAGGAGTCAAAATTTGTTGAAATATAAGTTCAAAAACTCTGTTGAACCTCCTAGTAGTCATATACCTAAAAATCTATGTAAAAAAATAGATTCTTCGTGCTTATAATACCCTGATTTGTAATGCTTCCAAGAATATAGCATTTGTCGAATCAAATCACCTGTTTCTTATCGGATCATAGAAGTATCCCCCTTGTTTCCTTGGGGTAGCCTACAATAGAGGAAACTTTCTGAAATCGTTTCTCACATTTTATGGTAGCCACAAGAGAGGGTGGGTGGGGGACTCAGCAAAAATTCTAAAGTGCATAAACATCTTTATGGCCTCTCCAAGCAAGGTGTTTCAAAACACTTTATTGAGGGAATGGTATTCAAATTAACATGCATCTAACTACAATCCCAATAATGTATTGAAAAGATGACACAACTCATTATATGACTGACCAATGTCAAATCGGGATATCACTAGTCTCATTTTTAGACTACAAAGTTTGATGAGGTTATACCTAGTCTGAGAGTTTGGGACGTATTCACATGTTCTATCAATAGTGGAATTCGAGCCATAATTATATCCAACGATCAATGTATGTTTTTATCTTCTTCTAATAAGTTCAATTTAGCTTATCCCTGACTGTCAAGGGCTAATCACAAGATTTGTTTGGTCTCGGATGATTGTATCAAATTAAAGGGAATTATTATTAAATAACTAGGGATGATCTTGGAATATCATTTATGAAAGAGAATAAATATTCATATATCCACCATCAAGCCCTAAATTTCAAACAAAAGGTTGAATGTATATTAATCTCCAAGGTTCTTGAGCTTTCTAATCTTTCTCAGGAAAGAGTTCTTTTGTATCTCTGAACATAAAAGCAATATGATCACACTCGGCAAGGATATCAGCGCTGTAGAACTCTTTAGAATTACATTATCAAACTTCGCTCAATCACCATTGAAAGTTGTTTGGTGAACCTTAGGTAGATGCAAAATTTTGCGTTTCATTAGAGAGCAACCGTGGTCCTTTCCTAGCAGTTGTAATGTACGGAAGACTGAGTTCAGATATTAAGTATCAAGGTTTTAATGACTAAAACGACTAGTAATATAAGTTTATTTTCCATTGAACAAAACAATTCTACCGTACATTCTTGAAAATAACACTTTATACTTTAGAAAAGAAGACGGTATAAACTTGTTCAAATAGTCAAAAACCGGATTAGAGTTCTCTTGATATAAGGAATTATAAAACGATTATCAGCAATAGATAGTATATGTCAGACATAACTTTAGCCTACGGCTAAAACAAAGTTGAACAAACTACATCGAAGAGTTACTACTTATTTGCATATTTGGTCAGGAAGTAGAATCTTGAGACTAAAGGAAAATAAAAGTGGTTAGTAACCTAGAATAATACTACAATGGTGTGCTCATGGAAATCATCATCTCTACCAACACATTCCAGACATAAATACATTGTATCTGTTAGAGTTCGTTCTCTTATTGGAGAGTTAGTGGGATCAGTTAGAACTAAATAGCTCCATTTCATTCTAGATGAACACTTCGTGATGCATTATCAGGTCAGCAATCACTGGCTTCCTTTGTGTGACTTAAGAAAGACTAAAGGTTACTCAGAACTGACACTATGTCTCTTTGTCATACATTCTTACTGTGCAAAAGAAAAATAACGTCAAAAACAATCTGCAACGAGTCATGATCTGACGAGAATGAACCATAAGGTGGCACCGCTTTAGACAACAATACAGGTATGTTCTAGCAAAGTGAAGTCGGCCCAATGAGTTTTCCTCCATAGTCACAATCATATGACAGAAAATTTCACGTACATGAATGGGTCAGGATTTGAGACACTCTCAACATGACAAATGAGTGTATTTACACAAAATATGTTTTAATGGACTCTTTCCAATTATGTACTCGGTCAAATTAAAGAGGCACTAATGAAAATACATTCTTTCTGACAACTAACTTGATCTAACATTAGATTTTTAGCAACTATCTTTGAAAACAAATATCAATGAGTAGAAATAAATGAAATGAATTGTGTGTTTAGTTTGCCAATAACGCTTCAAAGGGACATGATACAAAATATTGAGGGCAAGGCTAGCTGTGAAGATTATACACAGATCATGTGATGCGATGGCAAGTCTTATGTACGAAGCAGAAAGAGAAAGATAACTAATATAAACATTGGAAGTTCCTTAATTACATTAAAGTCATAAGTACGGTTCCGTTTTTCTCTTAGTGTACACCTTTTAGTGATCAAGCACATTCCCTCATGTGTGTGGTGAAACAGAGAAGAACGTAATGAACATAAGGTTGCTTCCATTCCTGGAAGTACTACTCGCTCTAGTTAACGCATTCTTCTGACCTTCTCTCGATAGATCAGAATGACATCTTCACTTCTCCTCTAACAGATGAAGATGCCATCTAGTATGCCTTAGCTAAACGCAATTATCTCTTTAACACACATAAAGTACTCGTAATTCATATTGACTACCTGAGGATTAAGAACACTTCATGAAGAAAACGATAAATGGATGAATGAAAATAGACAGAGAAGTGGTAATGAAAACAATCGAGACATTCAATATATCTATTTAGCGTCTGATACATGGTGTGTGAATGAAGAGTCAAAGAAGATGAGATATAATGATGAAAAGAGATAGAAACAAATACAAACAAGCGCCAACGTCTCGACACCGATTTGGATGGAGATTTTCTTGCTAGAATGGATGGATCGTGTGGAAGGATGAGCTTCCCTCTCAGGCTTTCTCAACCGATAGCAGGGATCTGAGTATAGAGCTCTGTGGTGGGGATCTGGCAGATTAACACTGAGACTCACCTCTTGGCGTTGTCTCTTCTTCTTCCCGAATTTCTTCAGTTTAACACTTAGCTCAGCCTTTTTCTCAATATAATAATAGCAATTAGCCCCGTATCGAGTAACCTCCTTTTTCTATGAATTCTATGGGGTATTTATAGGTGAAGATCTTTGACTTCGGCCTTGTGGTCCTCACTTATTGTTATGGAAATTTTGAAGATGGAGGGATATTATTCCTTTTGTTATGCAATCAGACCGTCAAATCTGGACAACCGTTAGGCGTACACGTGGCACAATCCTCCGCATTTGCGTTGCTCAGCTGCATCTTTCGATCTAGTGTTCGCATGCAGTGTTGTTTTTTTATCGCATGCGATTGAAAGTCAGCTCTAGATTGACTGTCACATTGCGTCGTCATTGCGTTAATCGTCTTTTCATTATTGATTGATGGGCGTAATGTGTCAGAGATGCGTTGGTCAGTTTGTCTTGAACCTTAATCACAAGCGGTGACTTGGTTTCCTGCAAAACAGAGTAGAAATCTCCTCTTCTTCCATCTTAATGATGTCAGTGTGTGTAATTGTGATAATTAAGAATTATTGTATTTCTAAGCTAATTTTCATACAATTGGTGCATCTCTATTCTCTTTTGGCCGCAATATCTAGATAAGGTAGTATAAATAACTTGTATTTCTACAAGTTATCAATGGATGATGTTGAACTTGAGCTTCTGTCCATTTACGCTCAAAGTGATCTCTCCTTTGTGCACATCAATCTGGGCACGACCTGTTGATGAAAATGGTCGCCCCAGGATGATGGGCACATCTTTGTCGGCTTCGTAATCTAATATGATGAAGTCGGCTGGTAAGATAAATTTTTCGATGGTGTCCAACACGTCCTTCACCTTCCCCTCTAGATGCACCAGAGATCTATCTGCAAGTTGAAGAGTCACGGTCGTGGGCGCAAGTTGCCCCACATTCAGCTTCTTAAAGATCAACAGAGGCATCAAGTTGATATTGGCTCCAAGGTCACACAATGCTTGCCCGATGTATAGTCCTCTAATGGAGCAAGGTATAGTAAAGCTCTCTAGATCGCTTATCTTCGGTGGAATTATTGATTTCGAGCTTTGTGTTAAAGCCACCGTGGCAAACTTACCAGTGCCCTTCTTCTTGGTTACCATATCCTTCAGAAACTTTGCGTATGTAGGCATCTCCTCAATCGTTTCACTGAACAAAATATTAATATGTAATTGTTTTAACATAGACATGAAGCGTTGGTACTGTACGTTGTCATTCTTTTTCTTTCTGAGTCTCTGCGGAAAAGGGGGCAACAGCACTCTCACGGTCCCCTTCTCTGTTGGCTTTGAGGTGGACGCAACTTCTGGCTTTATCACTTCTTTTTCACTTTCTTCTTCTTGAGTCACCGCAATCTCAGGTTCCAACACAATGGGAGCAGTCCGGCTAGGTTCATTCCTTTCTCCCTCCATAATTTTCCACTCCGCAATGTCACGACTTGACATTTCTCTTTACCTGATCCCTCCAGGTTGCATGGGAGTTCTGTTGAACTCGGCAGGGCCCCTTGCAGTCAGTTCTTTAGCTCGCTCACAATCTGGCCCATCTGTAATTCTAAATTGCGGATGGACGTCGCTTGGCTCTGAAGCACAGTTTTGTTTTTCTCGATATACTTCTTCTGCAAGCTTTCCAAGGAGGAAGATTGTGACGGTTGTGAGCTATTGGCTTGACTACTCATATAACCGTTATTTTGTGGGAAGAATCTAGGTGGCTCTTCTTTCTACGCCACAGATTGAAAATTTTGCTGCTGATTCTTCCATGTAAAGTTGGGGTGGTTTTTCCACTCCGGGTTGTAGGTGTTAAAGAATGGATTATTTTTCACAAAGTAAATAGACTGTGGGTTCTATGTGCATTCTTCCATTGCGTTTTCGTCACCGCAAGTCACACACCTTGTGGTATTCTGATGAATTGCATTTACTTGTGCATTTTGCGGTGTTAGGCTATTAATCGTGATTCCTTGAATCAGGTTCATCATTGCGGTCATCTGATTCTAAAGTGAAGCAATAGCACCATTACTTGCGTTGTTATCCTTGAGTCTCAGCCTCTGACTGCTCTCTCTCCAATCCTCGTGATTTTTAGAGATGCGATCCAAGATTTTCTTAGCCTCGTCATATGTTTTGTCTAGCAGACCACCAGCAGTTGTCGCATTGGTAGCGATCTGCGAAACGGGATTTAAAGCGTGATAAAAGATTTCCATTTGAAGGTAGTCTGGTAATCCGTTGTGAGGACAGTCCCTGACCAACCTCTTAAACCTCGCTCAGGCATCGCTGAGCGATTCGTTCATGTCTTGTTCAAAATTGGTGATTAGTTTCCTTCGTCTAGCATTCTCGGTAGGTGAAAAATATTTCTTCATAAACTTCTCTACGACCTGTTCCCATGAAGTTATCTCTCCCAGCTCGAGAGAATACACCCACTTTCTTGCCTGATCACACAGAGAAAATAGAAACAAAGTTAGTCGAACTTCTTCGGCAGAGATGTTCGGGTACACAAACGTGTTGCAGATTTCTATAAAGCTACGGAGGTGGGTGTGCGGGTCCTCGCCACGCCTTCCTCCGCCAGTAGGATTGGATTCGCCATGACGTTGTTTTCGTTTGGTGCTCCGTTCCAAGGCTGCTCCGTCATATCTTCTTTATTTGGTTGTTGTTGTGGTTAGTGGCTGTTTCTTAGTCTCTGTCTGAACGTCCTCTCAATTTCCTGGTCGTAATTCGCCAGAGATTGAGAGCTGCAAAGAAATCAGAAAAATTATTGTTAGCACACTGATTTGCCGAAGTCCCCCAGCAACAGCGCCAAAAACTTGATGCGATATTTTATGAGGTGGAATTATGGATGAAATGCGGTGATGGAAATGCGTTGAGCAATCAAGCTTTCTCAGTGGAATCCAAGTATAAATTCCATTGAGTTTCCTGGTAAGTCTAGGGTCGAACTTAGGGACTTAGGAAACTAGTTTGCAGTGGTAGTTTTCAAGAAACTTTGCGGTAACCGATAACTCAAATAGTTGTTTGGTTTGTTGTTTGCGGTAATAAAAATAAACAAATGTGGTAGAGTTCCGAAAAGAGTTGATAAAACGGAAGATGCGATGAGTATGCATGAACGGGTTGAGAAGGGTTTCGGCTAACACTTCCTAGGATGCGTTCATGCTATGCGATCATGCAACACACATACAATAGTAAACCATCTCTCGATGCGAATGCTACGGCTTCTAATGCTAGAACGCATGTGATATATGCGATAAATCTATAGGACCTACACGTAAGCCTCTATTCTTATTTATGCGATGAAAAAATGACACACCGACCACATAATATCATACTTATCTCTAGGCTGCATGCGATGCAGGTTGACAAATAGAGCTTATCTATAAGTCCCTATCTCTTGTTTATGCAGATTTAATCTTGCTCTCTCGAGTCTAGATTCTAATCTAACTCTCTCAAGTCTCAGGTTCTTTCTTTAGACTCTCTCTCGAGTAGCTCTAAAGGGGTGTTGGGCACAACATAAAATAAGATAATCGCATGCGATGAAGATCCTAGGTAATGTTAGCTTAATTCTTCTCAACCCATTCGATAAGTTTAGCTACTCATGCGTTCTAAGAGAGTGAACATGTCACACCCTCTCCCAGTCTACCTGCTAGCTTAGTCAGGGAGATGGCGTGAAGCCAATAGACGTTGTCCTCCGCTAACGATACCTATTGATCCTGTTGAATCGTTGAACATGATAAACATACTAATCTTAGATATAAAATACTTTACATGTAACACAACACAGCGAATCCCTGAAAACCTTTAGACACACATGAAGTGCGGTCCTGACATAACTCGGTTTGGAAAATAACCTGATAGAGATATCACAACCAAAAATATATCCAACTGGGGTTTACACAACCACGTCATCTAGAGCTTACACAACCATAAACTATCCAGTTCTTACAAAGACATTTACAATATAAACAGACACAGTGTACAACTCCACCCTGTATGAAGCTTGATCTGGAAGCTTTTAGGAGAAAATAGACTTTGGCAGTTATCAGGCACCGGGAGCTCTATCTCTACCTGAAAAGTGGGAAAACATTTTGAAAGAGTGAGCTACGAAGCCCAGTGAGTGACTAAATTTAAAACTGTAAATCCACAAATCAGAACACGTGATAAACCTTTAAACGTATAAATCTGTTCAATCAAAGCATTAAACATAAACGT
>NW_024065296.1:0-1235 GCF_009727055.1 Benincasa hispida | reverse complement strand
GTCATGTGTCAATCTTCATGTTGTCCATGTGCCTTGATTCATATTTGGTGTTCATGTAAGACCAAATCCTACTTGCTCTTTGCTTATAAACAGTGGTATTTGGTGGATCTTGAAAATACACACAATATTTGTGAGAAATTCCACTTCAAATTTCCATTTTCATATTTTTAGTTATTTTATAATTTTAGTTATTTTATTTTATTTTATTATTATTATATTATATTTTATCTATATCCATATTCCAATTGTGTTCCTCAATTTTACAACATGTTATCAACACGAGCTCTTATCGCTTCCCTCACTGAAGGTAGGTCCTAAAGATAGGTCGATTTTTCCCTTTATTCTATTTAATAAATTAAATGTTATTTTGTATATTTAGTACATGATAAATTTCTAATATAAATACAATATTTTGTGATAATGTTGTCATGACAAAACATACGAAATTAGAATTCGCAGGTCTTGACATTAATGACAATAATTATTTGTCATGTGTGCTCGATGCTAAAATTCACCTGGATGCTATAAACCTTGTAAAAGAACTATGAGGTTCCGTAGCAGAAGCGGGATCAGCCCAATTTTTATTTTCACATAACAAAAATTTTATACAACATAATTTATGCAATTAATATCTAATTTACAGTATGCAAGGAAGAAGGAGAAAATGAAATTAGGGTTTAGAAAAGACTTACCTTTGAAGAGTTAGAACCTTCTTCACGGAATCCCCTCTCCAAAAACGATCACGATCCAATGAACGTAGCAATCCAAGATGGCCACTACCATAAGAGTTTCCTCTGTATTCTCCGTAGGGGAAGAGAAACACAAAAGTTGTGGGCTTTGTGATTTTGGAATATAGAGATAGATCGAGATGAGAAGAGAAGACTTTTTGGAAAGAAAAACTGAGAGATCACAAAAAACCAGAGAAGCCTCTGAAGAAGATTATCTCCCCCAATTTCTCCACCCAGTACATGAGATTAAGAGATAATTAAGGGAAGGGAATTTATTTCCCTTCCTTTAATTTTAAAATTAAAATTAAAATTAATTAATTTTTATTTAAATAAATATTATATATATATAATCTATAGTTTTAATTCTCTCATTAATGCATGGTGTTTAATATAAATCTCATTTATACTAATTTTAATTATTATGAATCCAATTCACATAATTAATATTTGAATCATATTCAAATATTTATTTCCTCTCAAATAAACTTTATATTATGTATTAAATAT
>NW_024065295.1:0-988 GCF_009727055.1 Benincasa hispida | reverse complement strand
CATGACCTGAATTCTGAGTGAGTTGTGAACTCCTGCCCATGAGGGTGGTCCTTTGATTTTTATGGGTGAGAGTGGTCAGATCGCCGACAAGCCTACCATTTTGGGATTCGTCTGATTGGGGAGTTAGAAACAAATTTACACAACAAGGAATTCACTCATTTCCCAATGTTGAGGCAAGTAGATAAATTACTTCCTTAAGGGTGATGACAGGCAAAAATGCATATCATCTTAGGTCTTTTATTTAGAATTATGAGGATTATTAAGTGAAATATGTGTCGAATATGTTAGGAATTCATGAGAAAATGAGTTTGCGTCGTTCGGCATTAAGAATCTCGGCTAACCCACTATTATGCGTTATTATGCGTTCAATTGTCTATCTTTGTAGCTAACGCAGAAAACGGGCGCATACGCAGAAGCCGGGCTATCGCAAAGACGACCACATGCGGAGAATTTCTCCATTGCAAAGGCGAACGCATATGTTCGATGCATGGATGTTGCGGCCATCAACTGCATGCGTCCATTACATAGAAGTTGCGATTGTCAAGCGATTGCGGTCATCGCGTAGAAGTTGCGGTCATCAAGCGAATGTGGTCATCACAAGATTACGGCTACATGATGATAACCATAATAGCGGGATGAACGCAAGGTTGGTGGACTGGAAACATGAGCGCATATCTCGGGAGAATCAAAAGATGATGTTGACATTTCATCTATCACGCCGTTAGCAGCAGAGATTCAGAATAGGACCATCACACCACAAATGTCAGAATCAGAGCAGGTCCATTAATGTTATCGGCGATCAAGCTCTATAAATAGAAGCCGATGAGTAGAATTTCATTTCATCCAAGGTTTTTCGCCTGAGACTCCCTGCCTTAGGGCGGATCCTTGTGATCCAAACGAAAGCATGAGAAGAAAACTTGAGAGTTCTTCATCTCCTTCATCCATTTCGAGTGATCCTTCTATTCTATCTCCATCTTCATTTACTTAG
>NW_024065294.1:0-14555 GCF_009727055.1 Benincasa hispida | reverse complement strand
ATAGTTCGGAATCGCAAGAACAGAACATTAGCATTATCTCAAGCATCTTATATAGACAAGATGTTGTCTAGATATAAAATGCAAAATTTCAAGAAAGAAATGTTACCTTTCAGACATGGAATTCACCTGTTTAGGGAACAAAGTCCCAAGACACTTCAAGGGGTTGAGGAGATGACTCGAATTCCATATGCATTAGCAGTAGGGAGTTTAATGTATGTAATGTTGTGTACTCGTTCCGATATATGCTACGCCGTAGGAATATTCAACAAATTTCAGTCCAATCTTGAATATGATCATTGAACTGCTATTAAGAACATTCCCAAGTATCTTCGAAAAACGAGAGATTATATGCTTGTGTATGGTGCTAAGGATCTGATCCTTATTGGATACACTGATTCTGACTTCCAAACTAATATTGATTCGAGAAAATCAACTTCGGGGTCAGTATTCACTCTGAATGGAGGAGCAGTTGTGTGGAGAAGCATCAAACAGAGTTGTATTGCTGACTTCACAATGGAAGTTGAGTATGTAGTTGCAAGTGAAGCAGCAAAAGAAGCGGTATGGCTCAGAAAGTTCTCGAATGATCTGGAAGTAGTTCCTAATATGCACCTGCCTGTCACTCTCTATTGTGACAATAGTGGAGTAATTGCAAATTCAAAGGAACCACGAAGCCATAAAAGAGAAAAACATATCGAGCGGAAGTATCATCTCATAAGGGAGATTGTACACAAAGAAGACATAATTGTCACCCAGATTGCTTCACAAAGGCCCTCTCGGCTAAAGTATTCGAGGGTCACCTAGTAGGACTAGGTCTACGAGTTTTTCATCACTAGGCCAAGTGGGAGAATTTATAGGTATTGTAATGCCCTTGTTTATTGTATTTGTACATTTTATTCTCTCCATGTAAACTCAACATTGTATTTGTATATATTAAACCACTGGAGTTTTAATCTAAGTGGGAGTATTGTTGGGTTTTATGTCTTAAAACTCGCAGTTTGTAAAATGATAAACATTTTCTATAGTCAATAAACTTATTATTGTTTTCATAAATTGTATATATGAAAGTCTAAATCCAATAAACTAAGACCGATGATTATTACATGAGTATTTGAACTTTATGTGGAGACATAAGAGTAGATCAGATTCGAGTAAATAATCAAAATGATCTATAATATATGAATAAGGTTGGGTACCTTATTCTAGTAACACTATTGGATGCGGCCTATTTTGTAGTTGTTATAAAGAGTTGTAAAGTGCTACATACGAAGTGATCCTAATTCGTACATGTTATGACATGAGGAGTGGAAGTGTCCTATATAATGTGTTTGCATAAGATCGGACCAAGAAATAAGTCACTTTTACTTTATAACGCTGTTTACTTTATAAAACTGATTATTTCACTTGGGTTATTTAGATTTGGGGGGGGAGTTTTGAAAGTTAATTAGGGAATGGGGGGGTTTTCAAGGGGAGGGGGGACTTTTTTGTCCCCATCTGAATGCGTTTCTTGAAGAGACGCATTCGACAATATTTTATTATTGTTTCCCATACTGATGCGTCTCTTGAAGAGACACATTCGACAATATTTTATTTTTTCCCACACTAAATGCGTTTCTTGAAGAGACACATTCATTAAGAAAAAGAGGATACGTTTCTTGAAGAGACGTATCCCTAAAAAATATAAAATAATAAAATATTTTTGCAATTATTTTTTTTCATTCTTTTAACAATCCGAAACCTAACTCTTTCATTACTTATGTTTTTTCACAGTTAATAATATTTCATTTGTTTAACTCTAAATCATTCTTACCTAAAATCAACTATTTCACAAATCTCGTTTTTTATTTTGATAGTAATATTACTAGTTTTTTAACACTATAAACAATAATGTTATTTTGAGATTAAGAGCTTGCTATGATTGATTTGATATACTCAATATTAATTTTTTATTTCAAATTATTGTTTTTGTTTAAAGTTATTAGAAACTTATGCAAAAATATAGATATTAACTTTCGACTATTGTAAATAATATTCAAGGTTCTTTAGGATGCATTGTAGACTGCAAGTGCATTTTTGTAATTGAATTTCATAAATAAATTTAATCATATGTACAATGTTCTTTATTCACGACTGGAAGAAGATCCTCTATTATGCCAAGATCGATCATGTTGAGTGACGTAGTGTCCATGATCGCCACACCCTCTTACACTTGATGGTTGACTTTCCTCTGCAAAGTGTATACACTCACTACGTTGTCGATATGTCACATAATGGTCATGAATATTTGGATGGACATGTGAAGTTTGTCCTTCTTCCATGCTTAGTGTACTGAGGGTTGTTGGAAAAAAATCAAATGTTGAGGGAGAGGACATTATGGAAGTATGTGTAAAATGATTGAGTGGCGTTGTTAGTTATTCATTCCGAACATTAGGTCGAATAGGAACATCCTCATGTCTTGCTGGATCACCTTGTTCTTCCATTGGAACATCACCATCGAAATATCGCACTCGATATATCAAGGCGAGTCTACGCAAGGCTCTTTGAGCAGATATTGGCAAATTTGGAAGCTCGACCTGAAAAAGAATTGAATAAGGTTAATGACTTTAAAATTTAGTTTGGTGTGCAATTAAGAAATAAAATCAAACAATCATAGTAAACAATAAACTCATACCAACAAGTGATAGGATGCTCCTGCGTTAGTTATGTACCACCTGCTCACAGTGGAATACCATTCAATATACCATCTGCTCACAGTGGAATACCATTCCATTAACAATCAAACTCTGTCGATTTTCCAGATTGTAATTTGAGGATCCAAATATGCAATCTAAACTTGCTCATGTTTGCCCCTTAGATCGTGTGAATGAAGTCGGGCATCTGTGTTGCAAGGTTGAGGAATTTGTTGCAACATCCCAAATTGGCGCATCACACGATCTGGGTGATGCCACTCCACAACGAAGAAACATCTGAGTGGACCTCTGGATGTCCATATCTCATTTCCATCGAGACAGTATGGTGGCAATAGTTAGATAAGATGATTATATGGCTCCTAAATAATCTACATGCATAGGTGTCAAAAAATGAATTAACCAGAAGATTGAAACATTATGAATATATGATATATGAATGAATAAAATATTGTCTGGTTAGGCATATGTGTATCGAGTATGTGCCTATACAGTACTAGAACATACGTAGGTGCTCTAATTACAAAATAGTTATCATTCCATCTACAACAATCAGAAGTTGAATTTTAGCTATTAGTATTTCATAATAAACACAACAATAATGAGGTAAATGTAAGCTCTCTCTTCTTCTACTCTTTCTTAGAATATTAGGAAGCATATAATTGAGACTGAACTTGGGGACTCGAGATAAAATTTGATGTGGATCTCTTGTTAAGATTTATAATTAAAAAGTGGATCACTTGTTAAGATTTATAATTAAAAATAAAAATATTTGGATTGACGTTTGTTTCACTTAGAAGAGGAAATAAGGATTTGAGGAATAATTTGGGGTAACGAACCTAGTAAGCATGTAAAGTAAATTTGATGAGAACTTGGCATGCTCGGGACAGGTCAAAGTCAATTGTAAAAGTCAACGATCAATTAGTCAAACTCAACAATTTGAAAAGTGGTGAAATTTTTGTAATTTTTGAGTTTTAAAGATAAATTTGGCTTGTTTAAGACTTATTGGACATAAATGTACTGAAAATTAAAGGAAATTAAGGGAAAATTATGAAACTGAGAGGAAGAGGAAAAAAAAAAAAGAGAATTTGAGAGATTTTGGAAAAATTGAGGTGCTTTCTATTGAAATTTCTCATTGGATGGCTTTGAGGTTAAGAATTAATCATCTGGGAACGTGTTAAACCAGAAATTGAAGCTGGAAAACAAAGAGAAAAAAGGAATTTCGATTTTTTTTTTCAGTTTTGCCGACCGAAGAAGAGGAAAAAGTTGTTTTCGAATTAAGGCTGTTCTTGAAAATTGGGCAAAATGAAATAAAATTAAAGAGGAAGTAAGGAAGAAGCACGTAGGATGCTTGATTTGAAGAAATTTGGCCGAAGAAGAAAGGAAAATGAAGAAAAACAGTGGCGCTAGAGTTATCGCGAAAGCAGAGGATACTCGGGTTTTTAGAAAATTCGTGGAGTTAGAGGCTAATTCGAAGCTCAAAATTTAAAGGTAAGTTACTTACAAGGTCACTCAAGAGTTCTATGCTCTTTAATTTAATCTTTATTGGCTGTAAGTTCTGATTTTGAGTTCTGAAAATTCTGTTTTTTCACGCCGGAAAAACAGGGGTACCGTGGAGAGTTTGGTCGATTCCGGGCGTTCTAGGACAATTCGAACGTCCAAACTTTGAGGTAAGTTAACTAAGAGCATGGGTAAAAGGTTTTTGTAGGCTAATTAAGCTTTAAATGGCCGAAAAATGATGAATTTAAATCTGAAACGCTCACCGAAAAAACAGAAGCCAAATCTGGAAATTTCTGGGCTGGAAGTTGAAGAAAGAGTTGACTTTCCATTTTGATTTCTGTCTGTCATCTATTGTCCGTCATTAAAAACTGGAAAATCAATTTGAAGTTAATTAAGGTGTTCTCAAGCATAATTAGGGATCCAATTGGTATTGTTATGATACCTTAAACCTGAAATTAGAAGAAATTGGGATGCTAAGTCAACTTTGAAGTTGATTAAGGGGTTAATTTGAAGTAAACACTAATTAGGGTTAATGAGAAAAATTAAGGAAAATTGGAATAGAATTAGTTTTTTATTAAAGATTAAGTTTAAGGTCTTGAGTTAATTTTAGAGAAATTGACTGAAAAAAAAATTACAAATCAAACTCTATCTTGGATCAAATTAGGGTTTTGGCAAAAGTTTAAGTAAAATTGGTTATACTTGAAGATTAATTTTCAAATAATTGGATTATGGTCATGTGGAGGTTAACTAAAGGATAATCAATATAGTTTTAGGATAAACGGGAGATGGAGAAACCAAAATTATGAGGAGGAACTGATTAATAGTGAGTGGTTTACTTTCGAATGTTTTGATATAGAAACTAATTATATATTATAGTATGTTATGATTGATGAAATATGATGGCATGATTTGTTTTACTTGACTGATATTTCAAAAAATTTTAAACGATGATTTCTAAACTCTTGATGGTTTTATACGATCTTGATTTATCAAAATGTAGTTTGAAACCAGAGTTTACATACTTGTGATTTGTATGGTTTTTATGAAAAACTTCTTGATGATGGTATCAAGGTTGTTGAATGGTAGTGAAAATGGTTTTAAACTACTGACTCTTGTACCCGAGAGATGGTTATTTTCCCATGCTACTTGAATGTGTTTCAACAGCACTGCTCAGGCGATCAGGGGGCTACCGGGGTCAGATATTGCTAGAATATATCCGGAAGTCCAGAGGAACCTGCACCTGTAGCGCCACCCAGGCTATCAAGGGGCTATCATCGGGGTTAGATGTGGTCAGAGTATACCAGGGAGTCCAGAGTAACCTGGGCCTGTGGTGTGTATTTATGCTTAGCCTTGAGGCAGCTCTGCAAGCACATATGACCTTGTGATTTGGTTTACACCGCGGGGAGCATTCTTTGTCCAGAGTAACCCATCGTTGTAAACGAGTATTTGGGTACAGAGTTTGTGTGGTTTTCTGATAATGACTTAATGCTTTATAATGTGCTTATGAGAGTTGATCATGCCACTTTTTTTTACTAGCACGTGTTTGAGATGTTGTTGAATCGTTTATACTTTGCCAATGTTTTACTGAATGATTTGATAAACCTTATTGAGATTTAAAAAGCGATAGCTTATGTTTATACTAAATTACCACTGACTGAGCTTTAGCTCATGCTTCCATGTTTTATGTTTTTCCCCACCCCCAGGTAGCGACAAGTTCCTTGTGCCTACTGAGCTATCAAACACCACTAGTGTTGTTAAACATCTATTGTATTGTTTGTGCATGTATTTGAGAGTATTCCAGAATAACTAAAACTTGTGAGTTACATGTCATGAGAGGTTTTGTTCAAAATAATCCTTACTGTTGGTCTATAAATCCCTTTAAACAGTATTGTCATTTAAACTGAATCAAATTTCTAAACTCTGTCAACGAACATAGATTATTTTTGAAAATGGGTTTGGAAGTCTGAGTTTGATCTTAAGTACAGGATATGTTAAGAGTTGGGACGTTAGATGTCATAGAGAGAAGTGATGTTTAACATCTTCACGCTTCGTTCTAGGTTAGAAGGTAAATCTGGAACAAGGTGTGACAGTAAATATGCTTACCTTACTGCAAGTGGTCTGTCACCTAAGTTATTATCGTATCTATGGAGTCGTCGAGGTACTAGAAGAGGAAATAGATCCCATGCCCAAATTTGTAGCAATAAAAGTGGGTCTGCAATGTCTTTTCCATCTATAACTGCACCCTTGCATAGTTGCCTATACAACCATGCAAGACATCCAGCGCGCCCAACTATAACTCCTGACAACATCAAAATCCACCAAGAGTGGAAAATACATCCGGTGCACTCTGCTGTTGGATTTGTTGGGAAATACCAATCCTCCAATCAATGTGAGAATATATGCTCGAGCATATCATTGCAGGTCCTCTTCATCTACATGGTTTGGTAGATGGCGAAGTTGTTAAATTAATCAACTAACCATGGCAGACTTAGATGACCTCCCTTAAGAACAGTGTCTTCGTGGTTACGCCTAAAAGGAAGGCACAAAGTTGTTCTTAATCATTAATTTAGAGACCCGATCAATGGTCTTCCATTAATCGGGAGTCCAAATTGGATGGCTACATCTTGAAGTATAATTGTACACTCTCCATGCAACATATGGAAAGTGTGTGTCTCCTGGCGCCATCGTTTCACTAATGAGGTTATCAGATGCCAGTCTAGTTGTATAAATTTTATACAAGAGACTCCGTAGAATTATGCAGCTCGTAGATAGTTCAATATACGAGGGTCTGGGTTCTCGTGCCTGCGAATAACAGTCTCTCTTTGCCGACAATGCATTCCATCGATATGCTCGTCTTCCCAAACAGTCTCGGATCTATAGTTGCGCTGTAAATACAAAACAGAGTCGTTGTATGGCCTTGCGGTAACATCCCCATCCATTCGATCCCATAAAAACAATATTAAATTTAACTTAAATATTTAGTAAAAATCATTGTGATTACAATCAACAAATACAATGTCAATTAATAAAGAATACATCCTTCATTGTATAAATACAATCAATAAATACAATGACAGTTTATAAAGAATACACCTTTTATTGTATAAATACAATGACAGTTTATAAAGAATACACCCTTCATTGTATAAATACAATCAATAAATACAATCAATAAATACAATCAATTAAATACAATGACATTTAATAAAGAATAAATAAGTAAAAGAAGTTGGAATCAATTAAATACAATGAGAATTAAAAATAAATAACCAAGTCGCATCACGAGCTCGATTGGGATAATTCCGTCTATTATGCCCTTCTTGTCTGCAAATTGTGTACTGTGTCTTGTAACGTTCCCTCCAATCCATCTCATTTTGCATGCGAGAAGTACACAGTGTGCCAACCTTCCTAACTCATGATTCATCTAGATAAATAGTGGGGAAGTTAGGATCAAGCCAACATTTTTTATCGGGGATGGGCTTGAACTGGGGTGAATAACATGCAAGATAAGTGGGAATTTTGTAATAGTCTTCAATGTAGTAAAAGTAGTCTACCCCAATGTCTTACACGTAGCCATAGCGTGAGAACAGGGGATTCCAAAACTCTGCCACTTATTACATATGCATGTTCTTTCACTTAATTTTATTTGGTGTGTGTTTCCACCATTTAGTGTTATTGGGTTGATTAAGGTGGTGACGTCACACAACCCTGTTCGATGGTCAAATATGACCCCCGACGCAGCCCGTGGGGTCCCGGGGCCTGTTTGGGGCACCAAACGAGCTCCGTTTGCAAAACCGTCTGGCACACGCCTCTTTTTCATCGTTCTTTACCCCTGGGTCCGTTTTCGCGCAATTCCATGCCGGGAGGTTCGGGAGCGAAAAGTTGGCCCCTAACGGAATGTTTGGTTACATGTTGTTCCCAACGAGTTATTTTCTTTACCGCATACCTATGAAAAATACGACAATTACTTAGAATGTCAGTATAAAAACGTGGGTAACTAAGATGTGAATAATTTACCTTGTGAAACACTCTCCTGATTCAAGAGCGGTCTCTATTTCTACACGACAAACAGCGAAATAAGCAATAGTTTGATAGAATGTTGCTTGGACTAGTGCAATGATGGGTAGCTTTCTGGCTCCTTTCAGAACAACATTTGTATTTTCACCACATTCGTGGTTAGCTATCCATAATGATGACCACCATCATGTGTCTGTGTCCACTGCTTAGGATCTATGGAAGAAAAATATCGTAAGCAATTAGGGTTTGCTATTTGAAGTTCGGCCATATAGCCATTAAACTTTCGAACTTGAAATTTTGATCCTTCACTATACAAGAAACTCTTCAATAAACTATTTTTATACTTGTCGTTAAAATTACTCGCCACATGTTGCAAGTAGAATCTTTGGTGTAATCCAACCCAATCGTTGTTAGGGTTTCTGACTGCAGATATAATGCCTTTGTGTCTATTTGAAATTAGACACATTCCTTCCCTTCTATGCACCACATAATCCCATAAATTTCTCAAAAACCAAACCCACGAGTTAGCACTTTCCTCCAGTACAATGGCGTATGCAACCGGATAAATGTGACCATTTGCATCAATTGAGGTAGCTATTAACAATGTTCCTTCATACTTCCCATACAAATAGGTTCCGTCAATTTGAAGTAGTGGCCTGCAATGCTTGAAACCCTCAATAATAGGTCCAAACGACCAAAACACACTAGTGAACATTACAATCCTTTCATCACAATCCACCTTATTTAGCCTCCAATGGACGACTGTACTGGGGTTTGTGATTTGTAAGATATTCATCCATTTGGGTAGCAAATTGTACGATTCGATCCAATCTCCGAATATGTTCGCAATTGCATTTCTTCTTCTGTCCCACACTTTTCCAATAACTGATGGTATAACCATACTGTTCAAGATAATATCTTGTAATGTTTTGATGTCAACTGACAGTTTTTTTTTCACTATGCTGCTTACCTCAGATGCAATTAGATCTGAGTTCAATCGATTGTGATCCTGACTTAGTCTTGCATACACAAAAGAATGCGGGCCATTGTACTGGGTAACTTCAAAGTTACCGTGTTTTTTACGGAAAACAGCGCGAGTCTCCACGTGCACCCATTGCCATATCTTTTACACCTGACATCCCATGTTGTTTTCTTCAACTCAATGACTTCAAAATTTTGATGTCGAATGATTGAATAGTTTTCCACTACATTTTTTAAATCCAATTTGGAATTGAATATCATCCCCTTAAGCAGTGAATCAGACCCCATATTACTATCTTCTCCCGTTGTCGAATCGGGTTCAGTGGTCATCTCGTTCAAGTCTATCTCAGTAAATGTTTCGGGGACTTCATGTACGCCATAAAATTGACTAGATAGTTGATCTAGATCGATATCATCATCGTCCATTTTAACTTCTTCGTCATTTGTAGCAATAGTTGGATCATAATGTTCATCCTCCACAACATGACTTTCCAACTCAACAGTTTCAACTTCTTCTCTCGTTGATGTTGGACTTGGGACACTGGGTTGGGATATATACAATTCAACCCTATTTGGAGGGTATGGAGCGTTGCTCATCATGAACTGTACATCAATATCACTTCGTAATGAGATGGGGATATGGAAAGTAGATCTCGCTACATAACTACCATATCTAAATATTACCTCTACCACATCATCTCTATTTATGGAATATGCATCATAAAATCCATCGATTAATGTGTTGAAGTCATCTTGACGATGCATGTTTATACGAAGAGATGGTTGCCTATCATATTCTATCCCGCTTGGCCCATTAACAATGTTTCCGTGCATATAACACAAGAATTCCACAACGTCCATCATAGTTTGGCAGATGCAATCTGATATTTATCATAATATTTGTAAGTATATATTAGGCCAACTATATTAATGTGTTATTACTATTTCTTTTAAATATGTAAAAATAAAGGAATGTTTTTTTTAAAAAAATAATATCTACTATCAAACAAAATAATAATAAAAAATAGGTACAAAATCACGATAAATATTGTTACTAAAGACATGCATCATCATTTGACCATTGATAAATATTCTTTTATATTGACATGAATCTTTGTTTTTTAATCATCATAAAAATTTACAATATTAATGTGAATAATCCAAAATAAATCGACTAGATAAACAGTAAACATAACAACAACAACACAATATTACTAACAATAACATTAACATTCAAACATTCAATATTCAATAATCAAAACATCATTCCAAATAATAGTAAATAACTATATACATACCCTTTGAATGACTTGATTGTAGAGTTTTCTCAAAAATAATAGCCACTGTTAAAAAAAAAAAGTTAATACAAAATTATGGATATTTTACATTTTTGTTTCTCCAATTAATCCATTATAAAATACAACATTTTAGTAATATCACTATTTCTTTCCATTAGGTAAAAACTACTAATAAATTTTAAAATTTTGGTAAAATGAAAAAAGATTTAATATGAATTTTACATTTAAAGATTTGTTTTTTCCATTAAGAACATATTTAAATACTTATTTTTAAATTTCGTTAAAATTTTCTTTCAACGTGAATTAAAGATAATTTTTTATTTTAAAAAATTTGAGTTATAATATTTTTACCAAAAGTATGAAAAAAACATTATTTATATGTTTAAACATAAATAATTGAACATTTTAGTTTAAATTGAATACCACTATTAACTTTAAATTCTTTCTTCAATTCGTTTTAGTTTTTTTTTTTTTTTTTTTTTCTTTTCTCAACAAAATAAAGCAATATCACTATTTTTTTCCATTAGGAACATATTTTTAATTTTACATTAAAAATTATTAATAAATTTTAAAATTTTGGCAAAATGAAAAAAAAGATTTAAATATAACTTTTACATTTAAAAAGATTTATTTATTTTTCCATTAAAAACATATTTAAATACCTACTTTTAGATTTCGTTAAAATTTTCTTTCAACGTGAATTAAGGATAATTTTTTATTTTTAAAATTTGAGTTACATTATTTTGACTAAAAGTATGAAAAAAACATTATTTTTAATATATTTTTTTATTAATGACTTTTTTATATGTTTAAACATAAATAATTGAACGTTTTAGTTTAAATCCAATAACCTATTAACTTTAAATTCTTTCTTTAATTCGTTTTAGTTTTTTTTCTTTTCTCCACAAAATAAAGTAATATCACTATTTTTTTCTATTAGGAACGTATTCTTAATTTTACATTAAAAACTACTAATAAATTTTAAAATTTTGGCAAAATGAAAAAAGATTTAAATATAAATTTTACATTTAAAAAAGATTTTTTTCATTAAGAACATATTTAAATACCTATTTTTAGATTTTGTTAAAATTTTCTTTCAACGTGAATTAAAAGATAATTTTTTATTTTTAAAATTTTGAGTTACATTATTTTTACTAAAAGTATGAAAAAGAACATTATTTTTACTATGTAATATATTTTTTTAATTAATGACTTTTTTATATGTTTAAAAATAAATAATTTGAGACTATGATGTAATATTTTAAAAATCATAGTTGAACATTCTAAACTATATTTTTAAAATAATGATCATAATTTGATATGCATAAGAAATAAGTTGGGTTTATTTTGAACAAAGTGTGAGTTGTTTAGAAATATGTATAAGAAATAGGTTAGAAAATTTATACTTCTTTTTTAACAAAGTGTGAGTTGTTTGATTCCATTTAAAATCACCTAAATAAAATTTTTCATCATAAAAAAAATAAATAATACCAAAGTAGCAATAAAATTGCAAGGTAATTATTTTTAAAGAAATAGATAAAAACCAAAGAAGACATACTTACAGTTTATTATATTTAACCAAAGAAGCCACTCATTTTGATAGCTAAATACCAACCAAATACCAACTAGAAAAGCAACAACAGAGTACCAACCAAATACCAAATACCAAATACCAACTAGTAAAGTGGATTACATTAAAGTTTATTATATTTATTAAAGTTATTTTTAATACTTAACCCCAACATATATAACACAATGTTAATCACATGTAATTCTCCCTTATGATAACTCATTATAAAAAATAAATCAACTTATTAAAAGAAAAATATTACATATTACCCAAAAAAAACTTTGCACCTTACCAAATATTGCAACTTACCAAAAAAAACTTCGAATAATATCCACTGTAAACAAAATAAACATTAAAAAAATCAGTAAAAATTATCAAAAACTTATTCAAAGTTAAATAACAAAAATATATCAACTTACCAAATAAAATACTATACTAAAACAAATTAATGATATGAAGGTGGAAATGAAGGTAGAAAATTATTGATATTTGAAAATAAATGAAGAAGGTAGAAGAAATGAAGGAAATTTTGTTTTGGGTGAAGATGAAATGAGGGCTTCGGTGACGAAGGGGAAGATGAAATGAGGGTTTCAGTGAAGGAAAAGATGAAATCGGTGAAGGAGAAGATGAAAGCGGCGTATAAAATAAAAAATAATAAAATATTGTTGAATGCGTCTCTTCGATGCATTCGGATGAGGACAAAAAAAGTCCCCCTTCCCCTAAATAAGTTTAAAACCCCCCATTTTCCCTAATTAACTTTCAAAACTCTCCCTCCTAAATTTAAATAACCCATTTCACTTAGATGACCTAGGTAACTCAATCTTAATCCTGAGCTAACTATGAACTCTTGTTTATTTTAGATTATCTTTAGATTTGCATAGGTGAGGGTTTGCTCAACCGCGCCAGCTCAATAAGCCTCCCATTTCAGGAGTAAAACCTAATAGATAGCTGGGAACATAGGGTGCAAGATGGAATTCATGCCTACCCAATTTAGAGATAGGATAAAGATTGTTCATACTGAATCCAGGTCTTGAACAAGGGGTCCTACCTTCTCATTAGGCTGAAAAAGTTTTGGTTTAGTGATTGGATCACAAACTAGTTGTTCATTCAAGGATTGGTAGGAACTTGAGGAACAAGATGTGATCTCAGATATTTGACCCAGCCGTTATTACGAACAACCTATGAAGGGTCGACTTACTAATTATGGTTAAATCACGTGGATATAATATATCTACAGTGAGGGAAGTGCAACTATGCGAATGGATTAATTTGGTGAGTTTAACTAATTAATCTCAGATTATTGGAGCCCATGATTTATAGGTCCGCGAGGTCTCCCTACTAGCTCGTAAATAGATTAGCTCTAGAGTAGCATGATAAGTTAATTTGAAATGTTCAAATTAGAATGAAGGAAATTAGTAATTATATGAGATATAATTATATGTTTAATTTTGAGAATTAAAAGGAATAGGAGAACTTATATTTAAATATGATTTAATATATGAAGGTGGATTTGTGTAAAAAATAATTTAATATTTGATATTAAATTAATTAGAATTATTTAAATTGTTTAAATAATAATTTATTAATTTTATTAGAAAAATTAATTACTTTTGTAAAATTATAATTTTTCCAATTTTCATAAATGAAATTGTTTTTTAAATCAATTTGAAAAAAGTTGGAAGAGAAGATAAACACAAAATGGAATTTTTGGTTTATTCCATTATCAACTTTTTGAAGATTGTATCATACAAAGATCTATCTATATTTTTGGTCTTTCAATTACTCAAGCATGAGCTGCAGCTCATGCAGTTATCTTCCTTGCATGATGGTCTGCAAATATATTGAAGAGATTGGAGTGAATTTGAGGCATACAATCAATAGAATTTAATTGAAAATTCGTGGTGAAGAAATGTGTTCTTCAATTGGATTGCTACTGTAAGCTCTTCTCTATAATTCCATTGATTCAAGCTTGTTTTAAGTCCCACAACTTCAATCTAGACGCATAAGGATAGTGAGAAGGATCTTGAGGTCATCTACAACAAGATTTGGAGAAGTTTGCAGCTGGAGATGGAGCTCTTGAAGAAGTTCTACAAAGGTATGTCTTGAACCCACTTGTTTTTGCAAGACAGTTTTATATTATGCCAAAATTAATGAATTAGAGTGTTTAGTGATCCATTGTTGTTTCTGTTGTTGCTGATACAATCCATCTTCATTTAAAATATAGTTTTAAATACGATTCCCAATTCACATTACTTTAAGCCTATAGTTTAATATATTAAATCTATATTCATATTAATTTAATATTTGAATCTTATTCAAATATTAATATTCTCATATTATATAGTTTATTTTGAATCTTTTTCACAAATATAATTTTATATTAATATATCTATATATAATTATATTAGATTGCATTATATACAATTAATATAAATTCCCTATCAAAATTAATTGACACTCTTCAAAAATATATTAACAATTCTTTAATGATATCTTTGTTTAGCG
>NW_024065293.1:0-1114 GCF_009727055.1 Benincasa hispida | reverse complement strand
TTTCCTTTTTTTTTTTTTTTTTGTTATTTAAGCCATTGATGATGTGCGATAGAAATGATAAAATGTTGTATGTTATATGATACTTTATACTTTTGACTAATCTTAAAAAGTTTAAGAATATTTGAAGGTGACGTGAAAATTATGAAAGTTTAGAATGGTTAAAGAAAAAATTCACATCAATTCAATTTTGAGGTGAAATGATGTGAAAATTTAACTAAAAAAGTTTGAATGAGGTTAAAATAAATATATGTTATTTTTTGTGGTCTTTTCAAATTCAATTTCTTTGGAAAGGAAAATTTTAGGTTGAAAACAAATCTAAGAATTGAGAAAAAGTGGGAATTAGAAAAAGTAACACATAGAAAAGGCTCCATTCTTTTTCGAAAATGATATTAGTGTGAAACTAAGAATTGTGTGTAATTAAGATCATAAAATTGAAAAATTATGGTAATGTAGTTAATTAAAAAAAAAAATTTCTGAAAATTTCGAAATTTAGTCAAAATGAGTGGAATAAAAATATTTTCGAAAATTCGTCCAAATTGGGGGAAAAATGAAATTTCCCTCAATGAAAATTTCAAGGCCATTGAAATCTCAAATTTTCGATAATTTCGATGGGAACTTTAAACCATGGTTAGGGACGAGATAGTGCGTACATACATATATTAAAAATATAAATTTTCGATTGGGAGCAATTTGATCATGAACACATGTATATATTGGACCGAATATATAAGTCAAAATAAAACTATTTTCTCTCTTTTCATAAAATCATGGCTATCAAAATTACAAATACTTCTATTATAAATATTATGATAATAGATGCCCATTAGATACTCATGTTTAGTGTCTATTGACCATATGTCATACTCCTATGATTTCAAGTGTTGTTCATGTGTCTTAAAATTACACACTATTAGTGTCCATGCAATCCACCTCCTACTTCCAAATTGCCTATAAAGAGTGATATTTGATGGGTTTAAGAAATATACACACCTTGGACAAAACCCAAAAAGATTGGAGAAAGTGGAGAAATTCATCTTTTTTATTCTATTTACTTTTGTTCTTTATTTATTTCATATATTTATATATTATATTATATTTATTTAATATTATATTT
>NW_024065292.1:10937-19313 GCF_009727055.1 Benincasa hispida | reverse complement strand
ATGGCAACAATCTCAGGAGCAGACAAGAAAAGCTTATTGCCGATGTAAGACGTAAGGATTGGAATTTGAGACTGATGTTGAAAAGTGTTCGTTAAAAGTTGGCACCCATATGAAAGGTATTATAATGAGGTTTGGAAGAAAGGAATTCTGAGTCTTGATGTTCATGGGCCTTTCGACGGTCTTGGAGTAAATTGGCCCGTTAGTTTACCGTTTGGCTTTGCCCCCAGCATGTCTTCAGTTGCATAATTGATAGTTCCATGTTTCGATGTTAAGGAAGTATGTGACAGATCATCCCCCGTAGTCGACTACGAGCCCTTACCAGTTGGAATTTGATAACTTTTGAGCTACGAGGAGAATCACCATAGAGAATTCTTGCCGAGAAGTAAATGAACATTTGCGCCCATCGGGAAATTGATTTTGTGAAAGTTCTATTGTAGAACCACAAGTTTCAGGGACAGCCACGCTTGGAGCCGATGAGGACTGGAGATGGAGGCCTAGTACCTGGAGCTTTTTTCAAGGCATAAGGATGAACTTTCGAGGACGAAAGTTCTTTGAGGGGGGAAGAATGTAACATCCCACACCTTTTTATTTATTTATTGGTTTAGAAAAAGAGAATAAGACCATTTAAACCTATTTTGTAAAACTGAGGGACTAAAATGGGGAAATTGAAACCACAAAGACCAAATGCACATATTCTTTAAAACGCTGTATAACATCTCACACCTTGTTATTTATTTATTAATAATGTAAAACTTTTCCCTTTTCAGTAATTGTCTTTAGCTGAAGGGCATGTTAGGAATTTTGAATTTAAAGTATAAGTGCGATTATTTAAGTGTTGTCATGGAATTTATTAAAAAATTATTCAATTTGAAAGGTTATGGCATGAATTAATTATTTTTGGAAAATGGAAAGGAATAAAATAGTATAAAGTGGGTTAAGGAAAGGATTTAATTAGAGTTATACTATTTTCTTTTTATTATTATTATTATTTTTATTATTTTATTATTATCATTATTCTTCTTCTTCTTATTATTATTATTGTTTTTAAATATTAGTTTGATTTTTTGTATTTAAATATATAAGAATATGCATGCACCAAAATACAATGAAAAAGTATTTATGTAATGACCCAGATTTGTACGCATATAGGAAATTAAATGTCAAATATTAAGCATGACGAAATTTTATTTAAAGAGATGGAAATTTAGAAGGGGAAAAATATGAAATTTATTCATTATCTAAAAATAATGAATAAGGAGCAGAATCAGGGAGGATTAATTAGAAGTTGGATGCTAGCTAATTCAGGAGACAACGGGCAGTAAATAACTTTTTGTTTAGGCACTGCTCATTGGAAGAATTAGAGTTGAATTAATTGCCGATATACTCTTAAAATTTGAAAGAGTTAAAAAAAGGAAGTGGAATCCACAAGCAGTGAAGGCAACCATGCATGAAAACTAGCGAGATTGGAGAGACAGTGAGCGGGAGCGAGAGTCGCGAGAGCCAAACCAGCGAGAAAGCTGGAGAGAGCGAGATTCTGAGAACAAAGAGAGCAAGATTTGGACAGAAGCGTGGATTATGCATTGAATATGGCCACAATCTTATAGATTATAAATAGAAAAACCCTAAAATTAAATACAAACAAAGAATGATGACGTAAGGGCAAACGTTAGCCAAGATTAGGTGTCTTATTGAGAGGAATCCTGAATCCCTAAGTAATTTTAAATAAGTCACCCGTACGATGATGTCACACTGAGAAGTCACCCATGCATTATGTTTGTTCACGATTACGTTGAAATCAAGTTTTCATTACGTGTAAGTTATGCTTCCAGTCTAATCTTACGTTTATGTTAATGGTTGATGTTGGATGTGACTCTGGCCCTACTGACTGCATGACCCGCTAATCATCAGATGGGTTAGTTTTCGCTTAAGTTCTCATTTTCCTATATTTAGGGCGGAGAAAAGAAATTTATGCTTCCAGGGCTGGTAGGGCATGTATGGGTTGCACACCTTCCAGGCTTAATCGTTACTTATGTTTATGCTAGGGACTAACAGGGTATGTAAGGTTGCACCCCTCTAGTCCAATATTACGTTTATGCTAATGGTTGATGTTGGAATGGACTCTGGCCCTACTGACTGCATGACCCGCTAATCATCAGATGGGTTAGTTTTACTTAGGTCCTCATCTTCTTATCAGGGCGGAGAGATTTATGTTGAAGCATAACCAACCACCAATGTTATTATACGTTTTCAGGTCCCAACCATATGTTTTCATGACATGTTGCTTGTAATTATGCATTTGGTCACTACCCTACGTGAGAACTACTTACTGGGTATATTATATACTCATCCTATATTTTTTACAGACTTTGTTGGTAAGGACACAGCGTAGATGACAGAATTGGATGTCACTTAAATGGCCAACCATCAAACTCGCTATTATAGCACATGCATTTTGTTACCCCCACCACGCTAATATTTTTATGGATCCTGGTGTTTTGATAAATAATACTTTTATATAGTTTTTCTATCTAATTAATAAAATTAGATATGTTCTTTGAAATTTTCACCAAAAACTTCATCTCATGATAGAAAAGGTCTAGGTATGAATGTCTAGCGGTCGGATCATAATGTGTAAGGATCCGGTCGTTACGTGGTATCAGAGCGTTTGGGCCAAAATAGGCTTTATTGCATTAAGAAGAGTCGTGGTGTTTGATGGTTTGGCCTGTAAATGATGCCCACAACCATGCCAAATTACACTGGTAAGTGGAATTTTCGAAACAAGTTAATTTAGTTAAATAATTTAGTAAACATAGTATGAGTTAAAAAAATGATTTTGAGAATACAGGGACGGTTTCCATCCTTCAATATTTTTGACGATTCATCCGTGCATTCCAACCTATAACATTGAATTTGGATAGGAAATAGAACTATTTTCCGCCATATGAACATCCCAGAAAAGAACAGGAAAGTAAATTGTGCCACCTTCATGTTAAGAGGCGATGCAAAGTTCTGGTGGGAATTCACACAAAAAAACAATTCAAAGGTATAGTCTTCATGGCCAGCAATTTCAATCAGGCTTTTTTACAACAAGTATTTTCCCCCTTGACAGTGAGGATGTCAAAAGGAAGTGGAATTTCTTAATCTTCGTCAAGAGAACATGTCGGGTGGCAAAGTATGAACGAAAATTTGAATCGCTTGTCCCACTGTTGTCCTCGACTAGTGGACAGAGAAGAGAAAAAGCGTGAAAAGTTTATTTGAGGATTAAGAAGAAGGCATTCGAGGCATTGTTACTGCTTTCCGACACAAAGAGTATGCCCTTGCCCTCGAGTCGGCCTTACTCATGGAAGTAGATCTTGCCTGCCAAAAACCTCAACTTCTGAACAAGGATGCATGCCAAATGAAAAAGAGCTTGGGCATATTTAGCAAGTGTAGTAGATTTACGAAACCAAAAGGATGAAATTAAGGCCATTTCTGTAATAAGAGATTTTGAAGATGTATTCCTAGAAGAGCTACCGGGTTTACCACCGAATTCGAGAAATAGTATTTTGTATAGATCTAATTTCCCGGAGCTGAACCAATATCTAAAGCACCATATAGAATGGCACCTGCGGAATTAAAAGAACTCAAAATACAATTACATGAATTGTTAGATAAAGGATTTATACGCCCTAGCGTGTCTTCTATAGGGAGCACCTGTTTTTATTTGTTAGGAAAAAGGATGGTCAATGCGTTTATGTATAGATTATCAGGAGTGAATAAGTTGACAATAAAGAATAAGTATCCCACTCCCACGCATTTGATGACTATTTTGACCAATTACAAGGGAGCCTCAATATTCTCCAAAATAGACTTACGATCTGGTATCATCAACTACAAATCAAGGAGTCGGATATACCCAAACTGTTTTTCGAACAAGATATGGGCATATATGAATTTACGGTGATGCCCTTTGGATTAACGAATGCCCCCATAGCCTTCATGGACTTGATGAATAGAATTTTTAAGGACCATTTTGTGTTAACTTTGTGATTCGTATTTATAGATGATATTTTAGTCTACTCCAAGTCAGAGGCAGAAACATGAAAGGAAAATATCTTAGGGACGTTCTTTCCATATTTAAGAAATTGAAAAGTTTGTATGCCAAATTCTCCAAGTGGAGTTTTGGGCTGTGATAAGTTTGCCTACCTAGGGAATATGAAAAGCAAGAAGGAATCTCAGTGGATCCTGCTAAGATTGAAACGGTTATCAAACTGGCCTCGCCCAATAACAAGTCAGCGAGGTGCGAAGCTTCCTTGGATTAGCAAGATTATTATAGACGATTTGTTGAAAAAAAACATCTCAAGCTATAACATTACCATTAAACTAACCTTACTAAGAAAGAATAATCCTTTATATTTGGAACCAAAGCATGTGAGCAAAGCTTCCAGGAACTAAAGAAAAGTTGACCACAAACACCTATTCTCACCATACCTGAGGGATCAGGGGGTTTCACTGTGTACAGTGACGTATCGAAGGAAGGGGCTTGGTTGTGTATTATGCAACACGGAAAGGTTAATAGCATTATGCTTCAAGAAACTAAAACCTTATGAATAAAATTATCCCGTTCATGACTTGGAGTTAGCTGCCGTATAGTCTTTGCCTTAAAGATATGGAGACATTTACTTATATGGGGAAAAGATCCCAAATTTATTACAGATCATAAAAGCCTTAAGTACTTCTTTACCCAGTAAAGAGTTAAATTATGAGGCAACGAAAGATGGTTAAGAATTAGTCAAAGGGACTATGACTGTGAGATCCTCTATCATCCAAGAAAAGCTAACATTGTTGCTGATGCTTTTTAGCAGAAAGTCGGCTCATACAACAGCTCTAAGTACCATCTCCAAATACATAATAGATGATCTTGAAAGAGTTGAGATCTCACTAATACCAGAAACCTTCACAACTCCAAATTAGCACAGTTAATGCAAGACCTGCATTTAAGGCAAAGGATAACTGATGCACAAACAAAATAGATAAATACCTAAACAAAACAATTGCAATCAGAGAATGGAGAAACCAGCCAATTTCTCTACAGCCCCAGGACTCTTGCACTCCTCTATCGTGGACGTCTATGTGTACCCAGATGATGAAGAAATCAAGAAAGAACTATTGAAGGAAGCTCAATGAATCATTGTTTTTCAAATACATCTGGGAGGTACCAAAATGTATCGAGACTTGAAAGCACATTACTTGAGTGCGGTAACAGAAAAAGGATTATAGCTGACTATGTAAGTAAATATTTTTGGTTTGTCATCAAGGTGAAGCTTAGAAAGCTCTACGGCAGAGACCACAAGGACTTCTCCAGCCTCTAAGATGTTCCAAAATTGGAAATGGGAATATATATTTCTTATGGACTTCATCTCAGGACTCCCGAGGAATTGTTAAAGGCCACAACATGATTTTGGGTGATTGTAGATCGACTCACCAAATCGGCCCATTTCCTTACCATGCAAGGGATTACTCACACTACGGAAACACTAGCTCAAATGTACTTAAAAGAGGTCATCCGGTTACATGGGAATCCCAGTTATTTTCATTTATTTTCAGATCGAGACCCTCGTTTCGTCTCCAAGTTCTTGGAAAAGTTTACAGAAAGCAATTGGGCACACAGCTAAATTTCAGCACAGCCTTCCACCCCACAAACTTGATGGCCAAATAGAACGAGTTAATCAAATCCTAGAAGACATGTTAGAGGACATGTTACTTTTGGATTTTACTGGAGCATGGGATTCGCAGATACACCTTAAGAATTTGCATATAATAATAGTTATCAGGCGGACAATTGGGATTGGCTCCCTTCGAAGCCTTATACGGAAAGAAATGCAGATCCCCTATACACTGGGATGAAATCGGGGAAGCGAACACTACTAGTGACCTGAATTGGTGCAGCAAACATCAGAGTCCAATTAAGCTAATTCGGGGAAAGAATGGCGAACAGCCTCAAAGCAGACAGAAGAATTTATCTGATAACTGTCGAAAAGAAGCTGGAATTCAAAGTTAGGAGATCACGTACTTCTAAAGATAGCACCAAGGAAAGGCATTGATGCATTTCGAATGAAAAGGCCAGGCTTTAGCCCTCGCTTTATTGGACCCTTTTTGAAATTATTTGAACATATTGGCCAAGTAGCTTATCGATTTAGCATTACCACCTACCCTTTCTACAGTTACATAATGTCGTTCATGTTATCGATGCTTCGAAAAATACGTGTTTGACCCCATCTCATGTTAGTAAATTATGAACCTTTACAAATAAGTGAAAACTTGGAATATGAGGAAGACTTTTGGTTTGCATCCTAGCAGAGAGAGAAGAAGTCGCTTCGTAATCGGGAAATAAGTTTAGGTGAAGGTTCTCTGGAGAAATCAGCAAGTAGAAGAAGCTACATGGGAACGAGAAGAAGAAGATGAAAGTCAAATACCTTTATCTTTTTAAGAACCAAGAAAACTTTGAGGACGAAAGTTCTTAAAGGAGGAAAGACATGTAATGACCCAGATTTCTAAGCATACAGGAAATTAAATGTCAAATATCAAGGCATGACGAAATTTTATTTTAAAGGGGTGGAAATTTAGAAGGGGAAAAATAGGAAATTTATTAATTATCCAAAATAATGAATAAGGAGTAGAATCAGGAGGATTTAATTAGAAGTTGGACGCTAGCTAATTCAGGAGACAACGGGCGTAGATAACTTTTGTTTGGGCACTTGCTCATTGAAAGATTGGGGGTGGTGAATTAATTGCCCATATACTCTTTAAATTTTAAAGAGTAAAAGGAGGAAAGTGGAATTCCACAAGCAGTCAAGGCAAACCCACGCGTTGAAAACTAGCAAGATGTTGGAGAGGACAGTCGTGGTAGTGGGAAGCGCGGGAGCGAGAGCGGAGAGTGACCAACGAGAGCACGACCAGCGACAGCGGAGAGTCGCGAGAGCCAAATCAGCCAAGAAAGCTGGGACGAGATGCGAGATTCTGAGAACAAAGAGAGCGAGATTTGGACAGAGCAGTTGGATTATGCCGTTCAATCTGGCCACGATCTTATAGATTATAATAGAAAATCCCTAAAAATTGAATTACAAACAAAGGAATGATGATGTAAGGCAAACGTTAGCCAAAAATTAGGTGTCTTATTGAGGAGAATCCTTAAACCCTAAGTAATTTTAAAGAAAGCCACCCGTTACAATGATTTTCACACTGAGAAGAGCGCAAAACTACTATAAATAAGACACTTTGCTTGAAGATTTAACCCATCTCCAAAAAATCTCAGTAACAAAGAATCGTGTGAAAGGTAAGTGTGAGTGAGGAAGTTCTGTGAGGTTAAAAGAGAAAAGCTCGGGTAAGGTGCTACTCAATTTCTACCCAAATTTCCTTCTAGTTAAAAAGGGAAAGCTCTTACTTGGTCAAATCATAAAGAATAATAAGGGAATAATTTTAGATCACAGTCAAGGTAAGTAGTTTATCTCACCCTCTCTTTTAAATGTTCTATGGTAGTGTACCTTTATTATATTTCATGGTTATTGTTTAATTTTTATATGCATTACATGGTTTAGAACACGTTTCTCTTACAAGGGACCCCATGCATTATGTTTGTTTCACGATTACGTTAAAACAAGTTTTAAATAGGTGTAAGTTATGCTTCCAGTCTAATCTTATGGTTATGCTTAATGGTTGATGTTGGATGCGATTCTGGCCCTTACTTGACTGCATGAACCCGCTAATCATCAGATGGGTTAGTTTCGCTTAAGTCCTCATCTTCCTATCAGGGCGGAAAGATTTATGTTTGGAGCATAGAATGTTTATGCTAATGGTTGATTGTTTGGATGCGACTCTGGCCCTACTGACTGCATGACCCACTAAATCATTAGATGGGTTTAGTTTTCCGCTTAAGTCCTCATCTTCCTATCAGGGCGGAAATTTTTATGTTGGAAGCATAATGTTTATGCTATGTTGATGTTGGATGCGACTCTGGCCTACTGACTGCCATGACCCGCTAATCATCAGATGGTTAGTTTGCTTAGGTCCTCATCTTTCTTATCAAGTGATGATGAGACTTATGTTGGAAGCATAACCGACCACCACATGTTATTATACGTTTCGGTCCCAATCATATGTTTTCATGACATGTTGCTTGTGATTTGTGCATTTGGTCATTACCCTACATGAGAACTACTTATCTGGGTATATTATGTACTCATCCTATATTTTACAGACTTTTGTAGGTAATGAACACAGCGTTTAGGGCAGAGTTGGACGTCGCTCAAATGGCCAACCATCAAACTCACTATTTATAGGCACATGCATTTTGTACCATCACGCTAATGTTTATGGGATCCTGGTATCTCTCTCTTT
>NW_024065292.1:0-9854 GCF_009727055.1 Benincasa hispida | reverse complement strand
TGTAAGGAAGGAAATATTAGTTTGTTATGATTTCTTGCATTAAATATTGAAGAATATGCATGCACCAAAATGTGATGAAAATGTATATATAAAGTGAATTTCAGAAGCTACAAACCACATTGTTGTAGAATCGATATGGTTAATGAAAATATGAATACACATAAGTTTTTTTGGATTACTCTCACTACATTGATTGTGTTTTCCCTTTGTGTTTACTCTTGTAAGTCATGCTTTCTCATTTGCTCAATATATCTAAGTGAAATATATAGATGTATCATAGAAAAGAAAACAGAAAAGGAATTGTTCTTTTTGTTTGAGATCGATTTTGTTTTGTTTTAGTAATATTTTTCTAATATGTTCCACATTTTCAAGTTTATTTCAAATCATTAAGATTTATTCCTAGTACCCATGGTTTAAGAAAAGTTTTAATCCTTTTTCTTAAAAGTTTGTTTTCTTTCACATTTTCCTCCAAATTTTCTAAAGAGGAATTTAGAAATATTTCATAATCCTATTTTATAGCATTATTAGGCGAGAGATCAAAATCGTTGGAAGTTCAAGATTCAATCTCAAGAAAAAATGTGTAATTTTTTTCTTTAAAAAAATTATTTTATCAAAAGGTCTATCCTATGACATATGTGATAAATTGTAATCTTTTCTCTTCTTCTTAGGTGAAGAATTCTTCATAAATTCTAATATTCTCAAACTAATGGATGATTTTCATTTATTTAATTGATGGATGATTCTAATGTAGTCAAATTCTTGCATAGTTAATTTATTTCTCAATCTTCACGAAAAATATATCCATTGGAGTATAAATCTTTTGAAGTGTTGGATGAAAATTGGGAGTTGGAATGACCGTGTGGGAGTGACTTCAAATGATTGATATAGTGAGTTGCAACAACGTGTTAGTGTCCTATTCTTATTCTCGTTCTCCGTAGTTTTTGCACTACCTTGGGATCTATTTTTTTTTCCATTCCTAAAAGTGTCTACCCCAATAATAGTTTTTGAAACAATTTTAGAGGTTAATGTACTACTAAATTTTTTTGCAACAACAAAGGTATATTCTTAAAATAAAGAAAAAATTCAGGATTTTTTTATTACTTGTATCTTACAAGGCTAGAGTAACCATGCTCGTGCGAAAAAAGAAAAAGTTTTTAATATACCACTTTATTTTTTTGATCAAAAAGTTTATTGTTTTGGAACGATTTTCAAAAAGAATTTCTAAAAATGTTTTCATTATTTAGGGTATTCGAGCATTAATTCATGGAACTAATTCTCATTTATGAATCTTTCTAATTTTGTTATGAGATGATAGAGTACAGAGATTAGGTGTCGTGCAACTAATTCTCGTTTCTAAATCTCCCAAAAATTTCATCCTCTTTGATTTTCATGTTACTAATTTTTAGCTATTTTTCATCAAATTTAAATCTTTTTTCCACCGAGTGCACGTCAGAGATTAGGCGTCGTGTAAATCTTCCAGAACAACTGATTTCTTACAATTTACCATCGAGGTTGCGTCATTTATGCTTTAAAGCTACTAGGCTCTTTTAGGACACAACGATCTGCATTTAGTCCGATCATATACTCCTAAAGCTATTGGTAGAAGTGTTTAAAAATTTTCTAAAGGAAGATTTTGAGTTCGAGTTCAGATTAAAGAGTTTCAGATAAGACACAACTCTTAGAGATATATGTAGTTATGTGTCCTTGTGAAATGTAAAATGTTTGACTAAGTTGGAGCAAAATATTTTTACTCAGTTGAGGAAGTTATACATATAGAAGAAGAATATGCATGATGTTGTTTATTATGAAAGAGATGCGCTATTTTGCTATACTATCATGCTTTAAATATGTATGAATACTATACAAACATAATATTCATCTGCTAACTCCACATCTATTATATATATACATACACATATATACGTACACATAAACACATCATACATACATATTCTATTTATTTTCAACAAAATAGTATTCTAATGGTGAGAAGAAAGAATTTTCATTTTGAATTTAATTCTGATCTAATTGAAAATTTTTATGGCTATATTATCTTTCAGATGTTTATAAGATACCTTTCTTTATGACATAAATCTCATTTTTGTTAACTTACGTTTATGTAAACTTAATTTAATGACATACTCACGCACACTAATAGAAAAAAAATCTATACACAAAAATGTCTAAACGCCACAATGAGAGTTTTAAAAAACCGGGAAACAATTAAAGGTTTATAAAAAACGGATTCAAGATAGTCTCGAGTACTAAAAAAAATTAATTGCTAATCAAATATTAAGAAAAAAAAATACATACTATAATTTTAGCGGGTGGAAAAATACCCAACCTAATAAAAGCCAAGAAAAACAACCTAAAATATAATAAAAGAATAAAAATAAAATAAACAATAACTTTTAATTATAACTCTGTGTCGAAAAATCATAGGTGCATTATTCAAATCGAGACAAATGAAAAGATAATCTATTATTTAAATATTTCATTAATGATCTCCACAGATAATTCATTATCAATTCAAAAAACTTTAATATGGTAAAAAACAGCTTGTCTTAAGATATAAGTTAATTCCAAAGGAATATTTATAGCATATAATCCCAACAGAGGCTTCGCAAACATCATCTTCCGCGACCATTATTAGATGCCCAGTTTCATAGAAACCTATATTTTTAAACATGCTTTTTCTCATTCTAAAGTTAACCTGGAAATTTATTTTGTATATCTTAAAAATATATTTATTGACCAACATTTTTAAATTATCAAAAGGTATATAATTAATCCTCCCAACATACTCTCTATCCATATATCACGGTCATCATAATTCTTAGTCTATCTCTCCTCACCCATACCCCTAATCCACGATTCTTCCTTATAATCATCTCCCATCCTTCCCCTACCTTCATCAAATTCTTCCCTCTTTACTGCATCCATTTTTGTCACACCTGCCCCCCGAAATCCCACTCGTATAACACTAGAGAAGGATAGCTAGAACAGTGGCAAAAAAACACACACAAAATGAGAGTATCAACCCTAGGCTGGACACTTACTTTGCCTAAAAACTCTTGCGAATAACTCTGAGTTGCCAAATACGCAAATTATATTTCAAACTGGACAGTTGTAGGCCCAGCAATTTAGTTAACTTGAGAAAGCGCTTAATAGTTTAGAGTATTACACATGAGATTTATAAGATCCGCAAAGCTTGCAACGAACCCTAGTCCCTAAATATGAACAATGAGCTAACATGTATACAATATTAACGAGTAACCACCTAGCAAAACGGTTACAAGTTCTTTTCGTTCTTTAGTGGTAGAGCAGGATAATGAGTTGTCTTCAGAGGATTTGACCGCGTACCTGTGAGGAAAAAGACAAAAAAAACATTTTGAAAAACGGGGTGAGCTTACGCCCAATGCAGAGTGACCGAGAAAACATAGTAAATTCTCATGCATAATTTAGAAGATAGTTTTATCTGAAATATAATTTAATGCAGCATAAACAGATTCAAGCGATATGTATATTAAAAACTGTTGTTAAACATGAAAATAGTAAAATCATTTCTCGAAATCAAAGTACTGTATAATTTGGTAAGAATAATCCCAACACCAACTACTAGTCCGCAGAGAACCCTTTTTTTCTCAATCTCTGACTTTAGTTCACCTGTGCGGCACACTAAGTACCTTCACACATTAAGGTACTATGCTCAGATACCTTCATCTTGTACTTTAGTACGAAGCTGAACTAGGAATACACATATCTCCAACAGTAACTTCTAGTATTATCCCGTTGGCTTTGGTACCTTCTCAAACATACTTCAGTATCAACTGGAACCTTCTTTCCTTGTACTTTCAGTATTCTAGTTGGGCGGATGCCTTCTCCTTGTACCTCTACATTCTGAGAATGTCGATCGAATTTTACACAAAACTACATATTGTGATGAAAATCAGAGACGTATATGTCTGCGTTGAGAAAGACAATGTGAGAGTTATGCTACACACATATACTAACATAGCGTGTTATAGTCTTATTAAGAGTAGAACAATTTCGCTGGTAAATTATATATTATAATACAAACATGTGTAGCAACTCAGTATTTTGCAGAGAGCTCAGAAGATGACTCGATGGTTCGGTTTCACACATCAGAAAGAGCATGCAAAATCATTACTATAGTGGGCTGTAAAATCCACGTGTAGTATGCTAGACTAAAGTAAGTAGGCATGTGTGATAAGAATTGGATTTATAATCAGCAAAAACATCTGCTCTAAATTTTGATTAAAATGTTAGTATATCAATGAAAAATGTTGTAGAAAACGTTTAATTATGTTCGAATTAAGATTAGACATGGTGGTAAGCCGCGAACTCACAATCGAGGAATTTAGTGCTCAAAATTCCTTTCTATTTTTTAGAGGTATAAGAACTCTACTTGATCACTAACCTCATGATAGAAATATATCATCGAGTGCACCTATTCTCAGCCACCTAGATATCTAATAATGTCAAGGATAACTGTATAAGAATCAGTTAACGTCATACGCTACATACTTAAATATAAAAAGTTTATTTTACACTCAGATGACACCAGGCATGCATATCACCAATAACATTTAATGTTGGCATTAATCGTATTTGGATTACATTAAAAGATTTGAATTATGTTCCGCATAACAAGGAGTAGAGTATTGAATAGTGATTGTGCTCCATTTGTCGACAAGAGTGGAGACCGCTCCAGTTTATCTATGTGATACCACCTACGACATCACTGTTCATGAAATAAAATTTAACAATTTATACTCTATCAGAAGTGATTTGTAAAAACTATTGTGCGTATGTTAGAGGGCTAGCAGGGCATGTATGAATTGCACCCCTCTAACCCAATTCTAGTTCAAGTATGGCTAAGTGAGTAAACTTAACTCAAGCCCGAGTTAATAGTAGTTCTTCACAGGGTATGTGCAAGTCCAGTCGGCCAATATGTCATCAATCCACATGCATTCTTACGATGTTCTTGATTTAAAATGTGATTGTTGATCGTGTAACATTGTAAAATAGCTAACTATGTTGCCGTCGGCCTAGATCTTATGACTCAAGTTAACTCACACCGTATAATATTCATCATGATGCGCCTCTGATAGTAAGTTATGCAGGTACTCTAGGTAGGCAAACTCCATCTTATCTTCCATAAGCCCATGCTGGGAGAAAATTTACGTTAGAAGGCCATAACTGGACACCACTATTATATTATATAGGTACGGTTATGAGCGAAAGTCTGATCGATAGCCTAGCCAGAGTCGCATATTCAACAATAATCCATTAACAAAACGTAAATTGGACGTAGAAGGTGCAACCAATACATTTACCCTGTTAGTCCCTAGCATAATCTTGACATAGAAATTGGGTTTAGAGGGTGCCAATCATTACATGCCCTTGCTTAGCCCTAGAAGCATAATGTTATCTAATAAAATTTAATTTTTATTTCATCGTTGTGACAAGCATAATGCATTTGGTCCCTTGTCGAATAAACCTATTTTTTAAACATGTTAATGCAACATAACAATAACATAATTATTGAACATTATTAAAGGTTACACTACCATGAAACACTTAATATGAGAGTGAATGAACTGCTTACCTTGACTATGCATCCTAGTTATTCCTATTATCTTATGGTTTAATCAGTAGAGCTTTCCCTCTTAAATTAGAAGAATTTTTGGGCAGCACCTTCCCCTTGGTTTCCTTCCTTCTAAACTAACAAAATACTTCACCCTTTTCACATGATTTTTACTATTGAGTTTTGTTTTTAGAATCCTGTTTAACTTCCAGCCTAAAGCTTCCTATTTTATAGCCATTCTCCAGCTCTTCTCTGTGTGAACTCATCCTACACCTTGGCTCTTAAAATTACTTAGGTTTAAGGAATTTCTCTTAATAAGTACACCTATTTTGGCTAACGTTTTCACCTTACTTCATCCTCCCTTTGTTTGTATTCCATTTAGGGTTCTCCATGTTATATTCTATAAGATCTGGGCCAAATTCAATGCATAATCCATGCTTCTGTCTAAATCTCGCTCTTTCTAATTCTCAGGAATCTCGCATCTCTCTAGCTTTCTCGCCTCGTTTGGCTCTCGTGACTCTCGCTGCTCGCTCTCACTCTCGCTTTCGCTCCCGCTCCACTCTCGCTGAGAATCTCGCTCTCTCCACTCTCGCTCTCTCCAAATTTCTCTCCACTCTTGCTCTCTCAATTTTCTCCTCTAATCTCGCTAGTTTCACGCGCTTGCGGGTTGCTTTCATTGCTTTGCTGGATTCCACTTCCCCTTTTTTAACTCTTTTTCAAATTTTTAAGAGTTTATATGGGCAATTAATTCACCTCCAATTTCTTCCAATGAGCAGTATCAAACAAAAAAGTTATCTACTGCCCTTTGTCTGCTGAATTAGCTAGCCGTCCAACTTCTATTAATTTTCCCTGGATTCCTGCCCCCTTATTCATTATTTTTGGATAATTAATAATTTTCTATTTTTTTCCCAAATTCTAAATTTTCACCCGATTTTCCTATTAAGTTTATATATTTTTCATCTTTAATTAATATATTTTAGTGTTTTTCTGCTTCTAAATTAAGGTTAGGGTATTACATTTACCACCCCTTTAAATAAAATTTCGTCCTGCTTAACATTTGACATTTTAATCCTGTAGTGTATGCGTACAATTTGGGTTGTTACAGAAGAATATGCATGATGTTGTTTATAATGAAATAGATGCACTATTTTGCATATACTATCATGCTTTTAAATATGTATGAAATACTATACAAACATAATAATCATTTGCTAACTCCACATGCTATTATATATATCATACACATATAACTTACACATACACAACATCATACATACAATTAATCTATTTATTTTCAACAAATATATCTAATGGTGAGAAAGAAAGATTTTTCTTGAAATTAATTCTGATCAATGAAATTCTTTTATATTAAAATTATGAGTTTTTTTTTTATGACTATCATTTTTTTATTAGTTATTAAACTAAATGAATTCCCGTTAACTTATAAAAAACAAACACCAAAATCCAAACGCCCCAAAAAAGTTTTAAGAAACCGAAAATTATTTTATAAAAATTCAAAAAGCGAGACTAAAAAATTTTAATTTGCTAATGACATATTAAGGAAAAAAAATACATTACCTATTTTTAGCTTTCATAACTTTTTATAACTTTCAATTCATTGTTTTGGAATCACAGATGAAAGACATCTGTTTTTTCATTAATGATCAAAGTATATTATCAATCAAAATAACTTTTATGGGAAAAAACATCTTTTTTTTTTAGTTTTATGAGGGTTTTAAAGTTTTCAAGAATATTTGCATTTCATCCCTCAGGTTTCAATTTTGGCCATTTTAGCTCCCCCAATTTCATAAAATATGTTTAAAATGTTCTCTTTTCTCGTTTTCTAAATTAATTGGATTTTTTGATTCTTCTTCAATTTTTTAAATAAAAGTATATTTCCTCTCTTCCTCTCTCTTTCCAGAAACAATATCATATTCACTCATCTTTCTCAGTCTTCTCTCTCCTCCCCTCTCCACAGGTTCTTCTCTTTTTCTCTCCTCTTCCCCTCCCTTCACCATTCTTCCCTCTTTACTGATCCATTTTCTTCAATAGCAGAGGGTTTATTCAAGAAGTCGACCCAAGAAGGAATGAATTTAGAGATCTCATGAACCACCACGATGATATTTGATAACACCAACTTAGTGAGAACATGTTTTTTTTTTCCGTACCCATTTGCATGAACATAAAAAATAAAATTGCAAGTTATTTATATGAACATTCAAAGAGTTTTTGTACAATTTCGTGAATCTCATAAGTATCAAGCATTCTCATTTTTAAAAACCTATATAGTTGTAAATTTTGATACTTCAAATGTATCAGGTAGGCTTGTTTGAAATAATTAATAGGGCAAAAAAAACATTCTTCTCATGAAACTTGAAACTTGTTTAGAAGTTTAATCTTTTTCTACGTTGAACAACAGCATGGTCTATCTCATGGTGTTTAGAAAGTGTTTTTGAAGAAGTAAAGAAAATGAAAGGCCAAAGGGAATGTGTCCAATTGAGAGAAGGGAAGAAAGATGGAACTTAGGAAGTTGGGAAACTCATAGTGGAAAAGAAGGGGAGAGGAGGTAGAGAGAAGAGTGACAGTGGATGAGAAGAGAGGGAAAAGCGAAATATATATTTTTATTTATAAAATGTATATAATAAATTTTGAAAAATAATATTTAAAAAAAACATCTAATTAGTTTTTACAAAACGAGAATAAGACCTTTTAAACCTTATTTTGTAAAACTGAGGACTAAATGGGTGTAAATGAAACCAGAAAAGACCAAATGCACATATTTTTTAAAACGCTGAGCTTAAAAAGATATTTTCCTTAATTTATTATATAACTATTGTAATTGATCCGGAATTCCTAACATTATCTTTGATCCGACCACTACGACATGCCTACTAGACTTTTTATCATGAGATGAGTTTTGGTGAAAATTCCAAAAAAACATATCTAAATTTATTAATTAGATAGAAAAAAAAAACGATACAAAAAATTTATTTATCAAAACACCAGAGATCCATAAACATTAGCGTTAGTGGTTACAAAATGCATGTGCCTATAAATAGTGAGTTTGATGGTTGGCCATTTGAGCGACGTCCAATTCTGCCATCTAAGTTTGTATCATTACCTTACAAAATCTGTAATATAGGATGAGTATATAATTATACCAGTAAGTAGTTTCTGAGTATAGGTAGTGACCAAATGCACAATCACAAGCAACATGTCATGGAAAACATATGGTTGGGACGAAAATGTTTATAATAACATTGTTGGTGGTCGGTTATGCCCCAACATAATCTCTCCGGCCCTTGATAGGAAGATGAGGACCTAAGCGAAAACTAAACCCATCTTGATGATTTAGCGGTCATGCAATCAGTAGGGCCAGAGTCGCATCCAACATCAACCATTAGCATAAACGTATATTGCGACTTAGGAGGGGTGCAAACCATACATACCCTTGCTAGTTCCCTGGCTGTAAACATTAACGTAAGATTTAGGCCTGTGAGTGGTGCAACCATACATGCCTTGCCAGCCCCTTAGAAGGCATAAATTTCTTTTGCCTTAATAGGAACGATGAGAAACTTAAAGCGAAACTAACCATCTGAATGATTAGCGGTCATCATGTCAAGTAGGGCCAGAGTCGGCATCCAACATCAACCCATTAACATAAACGTAAGATTTAGACTGGAAGCATAACTTACACCTAATTAAACTTTGATTTTTTTAACGTAATGGTGAAACAAACATAATGCATTGGGTCCCTTTGTAGAGAAACGTGTTCTAAACATGTAATGCAATATAACAATTAACATAATCATTGCAAACATTAATAAAGGTACACTACCATTAGAACATTTAATGAAGAGGCAGGTTGAGATAAACTACTTATATGCTGCATCTAGTTATTCCCTTTATTATTCTTTATGATTTGATCAGCTAGAGGCTTTCCCTTCTTAATAGAAGGAAATTGGGCAGCACCTTACAACGGAGTTTTTCTCTTTTAGGCTCACAAGAACTTCCTCATCACACTTACTCTTTCAACACGATTCTTTGTTACTGAGATTTGTTTGAGGAATGGGTTAAATCTTTCAGGCCAAAGGGTCCCTATTCTATTTATTAGTTTTCAGCTCTCCAGTTCGTGACAAATCATCTTAACATTGCGGCTTCTTTTAAATTACTTAGGTGTTCTAAGGTTCGACTCAATAAGACACCTTAATCTTGGTACGTTTTCAATTACGATCTCTTCTCT
>NW_024065291.1:0-8750 GCF_009727055.1 Benincasa hispida | reverse complement strand
CGTAGCTGCAACAAGCGACATCTTTGTAAAACTGTTTATTGAATAAATTTTCAATGGCTATGAGTTTTAACTTTTCTATGCTATTTATAACCCCATGAACTTTGAAATTCATATCACCATATATTGGAAAAAAAAACATAATTTAATAATTATAAAATTAAGAATACTATTTTTTAAATGAAATATGTTTCAGAAATGGGTCCAACCGTGCTACCCAAGACAAGGTAATATTATTGAGTTTGATTTATTTATTTATTTATTTATTTTTGGGACAAATATCAATTTATATGTTTGAACTTTGGGATAATATCAATTTAAACCTCAAACTAATTATTATATCAATTAAAACCCTAAACTTTCATAAGTATATGAATTTAAACCTTGGGTTTTTATAAGTATATTAATTTAAACCCTAAATTTTTATTAGTGTATCCAAATAAAACATAATGATGGGTTTATATTGATACACTTACGAAAGTTTAAAACTTAAATTGATATAATCATTAATTGAGGTTTAAATTGATAAAAATTATCAGTTTAGAATCTAAATTGATATAACTTCCAAAGTTCAGGATATAAATTGATATTTTTCTATTTTTTTTAAAATAAAATTTTAATTTTATAGCTCAAGAGTTTTGATTTGATCGAACAACATTTTTTTATCTAATTTTCCAATGGTAAAATACTGTGCAATCAGCGATGATTCTCTCTTTTAGAAAAATAAATTGAAAAATAATAAGAGGTTAAATTACAAATTTGGTCTATGCTTAAAAAAAAAAAAGTTAGAATTTAGAAAATTTATTTTGGTATTGTAATTAAAGTGTGGGGTAAGAAAATCGAACCTTAAATCTTGAAGTTAATAATATAAGCACTATATCAATTGAGCTACGCTCTTGTTGGCTGATATAATCGTCTTTGTGTGGTAATTAATAAACATCATCGTCTCTTTAATCTTAATGAGGAATATTATTAATTTGTTAATTTAACTTATATATTACTTTAATATTCAAGTAATCATAGAGACCAATTTAAAGATATGTCTTTAATAATGGAGTTAGGTTCAAATTGGACATTAATAATATTTAATTTTAAATGTTTATTGACATATTAAGATATTAAAAATTTTAATTCTAACTGAACTAAAAAAGTATATAATAAAACAATATAGAAGTAACAAAAGTTCAAATTTCACACCTAAAATAAGAGTCGATTTTCAAGAGTAATTGAATATAAACATTTTAACTTACATATTCTATACTTTGAATTTATGATTTTCACTCATTTCTTTTAGGTTAAATCACAAGTTTAGTTTATGAATTTTTAAGTTTGTTTATTTAGTTTCTCTAGTTTAAAAAGTGTCAATAGATTCTTAAACTTTCAACTAGGCCCAATAAGTGAGTTCCAAAAATTCCAATTTTGTGCCCAATTGATATTTGACATATTCAATATTTTTTTAAAAAAAAAATAAATGAGACCTACTAGACACTAGTTCGAAAGTTTAGAGTCATATTATATATTATACATAGAAAATGAAATCCAAAAATAGAAAAGACATGATAGACAATTGATAAGTCGATACTTTGATTATAATTTCAAGGAGAATCAAGAACTCAATTTTATATCAAATATATCAGTTAATTTGTTTTTTTTTTTTTTTTAAATACGTCGAAGATTTATGAGACAAAATTTTTTCTCTCAATAATTTTAAAGTTAGAGAAAAAGGACCTTTATATCACATAAATCTTTGAAGTTTATAATTTAACCTTTCTTTTATCAAAGAAAAAGGAAAAAAGAGAAAAAAAGGAAAAAGTTGATAAGGTGGAAACATCTAAGTTGGATTATCATCACATTAGGGATGTGATTGTAAATTTCGATGACTTTTCTTCCCTTTTTTCTCTCTCTTTCTCTCTCTAAAAAAAGTTTTTTTTGTGTGGTCTTTTTCTTTTCCATGTGCTTTGAAGAAAAAATATCTTCAAACATCACATCAGCTTGGAAATTTCAATTTATCTATCAATCATTAAAAAAAAAGGATAAATTTTAATTTGTATCCCTAAACTTTAGAGATGATATTAATTTAAATTTCAAATTAACAACTGTATCATACATCCTGAATTTTTGGGTTGTATCAATTTAAACCTTGAATTTTGAGAATTGTATCAATTTGAACCTCAAACTAATAATTGTATCAATTTAAACCCTAAAATTTCATAAGTATATCGATTTAAATCCTAAACTTTCATAATTGTATTAATTTACAATTTTCTTCAGATTTAGTTTGAAAAATATCATGCAAAACATTTTTTTTTTTTTTTCCAATCAAACTTATGTAAGTTTAGAGATTTGATTGATAAAATTACAAGTCTTACACTATGTTTATCCAAATGACACATAATGAAGGGTTTAAATTGATATATTTATGAAAGTTTAAGGTTTAAATTGATACAACTCACAAAGTTCAAGGTTTAAATTGATACCATTATTAATTTAGGGTTTAAATTGATATAGCCCTCAAAGTTTAGGAGTACAAATCGATATTTCCTGAAAAAAAATCACATACAAAATTCAATTAATAAAACAGGTAATGTTTGATTAAAAATGAGCATAATTCAATTAATATAAGATACACGCTCTAATCATTAAATCAGAGGTTTGAAATCCCCGAACAAAATTGTTGTACTAAAAAAAACTAAAAATATCTCGAGCCAATAATGGGAATATTCAAACTCAATTACAAAACTTTAGGGTCATTTTTAAAAAAACAAAAAATCAAACCCCGTACCAAAATATGTCCCAAACTAAATATTATTTAATGTAACGATAAAAATTAAATATTCAAAATAGTCTCATTCAATCCTAATAACCTGATGAGGAATTGTATTAGGGTGTTAGATGGGTAATAAGGAGGGTTGGTGAATGAATTAGGATTTGAGTGTGATCTCAAAATTAGGAAGATCTAAATATCTCGAAAACTTAATTTATATTGTAGTTCCGTTATCCTTTAAATTTTACTATAGTTGGGTCCTACATAACCTTAAAGCTAATTACAACTATAGTACTAAATTTTTGTCGAAATGTCATATGTCCAACGATATTTCCACATGTCCATAGATTCCACATTGACATTAGAGGTAAATTAATATTTTCATTATATCGTAAAAAAACCCATGAAACACAAAAAATAATCATCAAAATGCCACTAATATAAATATAATATAAATCATAGACATATTAACTTATTTACAAATCAGTAAATATTTATATGCTAAATTAAATTTGCTTTTTTTGTTTTTATAATTTTTTTAAAAATATATATAGAAATCGATATTTCCATCGAAATTTTCATAAAAATTAAGACCATGATAGCCTCATCGACATTTTAAACTTTGGTTATAAGTTTTTTTTTCTCTTTTTCTTTTAGTTAAAAACTAAACTAAGGAACAATTATTATTAATTTTCATTCTTAGAAAAGATTTAAATGAGGAAATTAATTACTAAATATATTGGTTAGAAGCTCACAAAAATAGGTTACTTGAACTCCAAGATATTCTAGATTATTGTTCTATATTTTGGTTGAAATAAATGGACTTAGATATTTTTTCATTATACTTGACCTCCAAGAAAATTTCAACTAAGAAGTCATATAATTCACGTTTCTCTTCTTTTATTTTCTTTGTCTTCACATGAGAACATGAATTCAGCCGTTGGAAGATGTGACACTCAAATTATGTACATATATATAAGTGTTGATTATGGTAGGGATAGTAGAGAGGTTATTCCCTTAAATGCTGATTATGAGGCTTGAACAAGGGATCCCGCCCTCTCATTTGGCATGAGAGGGACTTGGTTTTGTGATTGGATCACAAAACAATTGTTTATTAGGGGATAAGTGGGGACTTAAGGAACTAATTTCGGGGATAAAACAGATATTTGACCTAACTGTTATTATAAACAACCTGTGAAGGGTTAACTTACTAATCATGGTTATATCGAGTAGATATAATATATCTCCAGTAAGGAGAGTTCAACTATGGGCTTTAGTGGAGTGACTCATTAGTTAATGGATGGGGATTAGATCGGTCTTATGAGTTTAGCCGATTAATCTCGGATCGTTGGAGCCCATGATCTGTAGGTCCATGACGTCCCCTTACTAGCTCGAAAATGGACTAGCTCTAGAGTAGCGTGATATATTAGTTTGAAACATTCAAATTAGAATCAAACGAAATTGAAAAAAATTATATTTAAATATGATTTAAATATATGAAGATGAATTTGTGTAAAAAAAATTAATTTAATATTGGATATTAAATTAATTAGAATTATTTAAATTGTTTAAACAATTATTTATTAATTTATTAGAAATTAATTTATGAAATTAATTTGTAAAAATAATAAATTTTGATTTTAGAAATAAAATATGATTTTAAAATCAAAATAGATTTTGAAAATTGAAAAATTACACAAAACTTAAAAAATGGGCTTTTCAAGTTCATCTTCAACTTGCTCACAAGGAACCCATCACCTCTTCTTTTGTTTACTCTAAGCATGAGCTGCATCCCATGCAGCACATCTCTTTGCATGATAGTCCTGCAATATATTAAAGAGATTGGAGTGAAGAAAGGAAGGAGGAATCGACTGAATTTTTGTTGAAAAATTCGGATGAAGAAGGTGTTCTTCAATGGGTTGGTTCAGTGAGTTTTCTCCATATTCCCTTTGATTCCAACTTATTTTGAGTCCCACAACTCAATCTAGAGCATCAAGAGGATAGTAGGGAAGATCTTGTGGTGGTCTACACAAGGATTCAGAGGATTTTACAGCTGCAAATGGAGATTTTGTTGTTCGGCAAAGGTATGTTCATGAAAACCCATTAAACTCTGTTTTTAGCATGTTTCTTTTCAACCAAAATTAATGAATTAGAATGCTTATGGATCCTATTCCCTTCCATTACGTGATGGTGTCGATTAGAGTTGAATTAGAATGTAGTTTATTTGGAGTCATTAGAGTTGGAATTAAGCTGTAATTCGAAGAAACAAGCAAAGAGGCCAAGTTGCAGATTCCAGACGATCAGCCTCTGTTCATATCGTCGTTGAGCTTCAGTAGCTAAACGATCTTTTAGCTTCATACATTAGACGATATGAAGGAAAAGCTAAACGATCGTGTAGCTTCGGATGTTAATCGTTTAGGTGTTGTGTGCTAGACGATCGTCTACCTCAAGAGCTAAACGATGCGTTAATTTTGCTATGGTGATGGCACTACACGATCATGTAGCTTCGGGTGAGAGCTAAGCGATGAGGCGAAGAGCTATGTGATAGCGTTGATCGATCGCTTACACGATCGTTTAACTTTGATCAGGAGCTAATCATGCGGCGAGGAGCTATGCGATGGCGTTGAGCGATCACTTACACGATCATTTACTTTTGATCGGGAGCTAAGCGATACGGCGAAAAGCTATGCGATGGCGCTGAGCGATCGCTTACACGACCGTTTACCTTTGATCTGGAGCTAAGTGATGTGGCGAAGAGCTATGCGATGGCGCTGAGTGATCGCTTACATTATTATTTTGCTTACCTCAATGTCTTGTGTTGTATATGGGTTTTTCCCTAAACAGTTTCCAGCCTTTAAAAAGAAATGTAAATCAATGAAATTTTCTTTTTTTTCCCAGAATTTTCAATGAATCAAACTACTTTTATACACAGTTGAAAGCAAAAAAAATAAATAAAATAAATAAACAATAGGCAAAATATTAAGATGTTGAGATGCTGATTTTGGGAGGAAAACTAAAAATTAAGACTTCGTTTTGGTAACCATTCTGTTTTTTTGTTTTTTTTTTTTTTAAATTAAGTCTATTTCATCTACATTTTTAATAATAATTTGCATCTTTCTTAAGTACAATAGATGAATTCTTAGCTAAAGCTAAAAAAATAAAAATAACTTTTTGAAAAGCTACTTTTTTTATTTCTCAAAATTTGCTTGGTTTTTTAAAACTAAAAGTAGATAAAATGAAGAAATTTGGAGGTGGGAGTAGTGTCAATAGGCTTAATTTTAAAAAAACATAAACAAAACACAAAGTGATTACCAAACGAGACCTAAACAATTTGTCAGTAAATTATTGATTGTTGACCATTATTTATTGTCACTAAAAGTCCAATTAGATTTTTTGGCTGAATGGATAAATTAATCTTGCACAATTAATAATTAATTTAATCAACTAATAAATTACAAGGCTTTAGGGCACAAGTCCCAACAATGACATGTATGACCCTTTTACTACGTCATACTCTCCAATGCTGAGAAGTCACCAGAGTTTTGAAGCTCATTGGAGGACGACCTCTAAATCCTTGAAGAATTCCTCAAGTTGAGGAAAACTGTCATAGAGCAGGCACTGATGACAATCTCTGACTCCACTTCATCCAATCCTGACTGTGCCCCGTTGTCTTCTTCTAATGAAACATCGATTGAGGAGGAACATTCGGGTCCGAGTCCTAATTCAACTACGTACTTCCAGTGAACGATCCCATGCGTGCCTCACCAGAAAGTTATAGTCATTTCATCAGGCTCTGATGAATTCGACTATGGGGTACCAAGTGTCGAATTTGACTCTTCCGCCGATCTGTCGACTGCCATTATCTGACTCTCCGACACCGATTACAAACCATCGACTTCGACAAATTGACATCAACTTCTACTATTACCGACATCGACAGTTATTTTCGATCTCCTTACTGAAGACTAAATTTCGACAAATTTTTTCTTCTTGATTTTATGTTTAGGTTTGGTTTCATGTATCGGTCTATGTGGGGAATGGTTTAGATGCTCTTTTTTTTTCCTTTTTTTTTTTCTTGGTTCATGATATGTTTAAATACTGCTTTTCTTGAATACATATTAGTAATATGTTAGTGTTGTTACTAAATTTTCCCTTCTTATGTAATATTTGTATTTCTCAGTGATGAATGCTAATATCGGACCGGGTTAATCAACAGAAAATTATGGTGTGAGTCTAATATATGACGACCAATATAGGTAAGGAATTATAAAGAAAAAGTACAACAAACAAAAAACCCTTAAACCCTAAGTCACCAAATAATGTATCCGCCCATAATTGAACTAACGTATTGTCATTAACAAAGAACATTTTTAACTTCACCTATCATGGAATCGGTGTCCTAAATCTTCTCTGTATTCTCGTAGTTTGTAGACTTTATATAAACAAATTGTTGTTAAATAACATATATTATTATTTTTATGAGCATACGCTCAATCTAATAAACAAAGATTTAGGTTATTTTATGTAATTTAAACTGTAGGCAGAGGACGTCCAAGTGGAATCATGTTTAAATGATAACCTAAATGAGTCTGTAGTAGATGGATAAGGCTAGATACCTTATCCTGGTGGCATTATGGATTATAGCCGCTTTGTAGACGTTACAAGTATTGGTAAAGTGCCACAAATGATCTGGTCCTATCATTCATGTGGTAGACATGTGGGCGGTGGTATCCTATTACAAAGAAGTCCTGTATAAGACCAGGTCATGAACTGATAGTTTTAATTATATAACGCCGTTAATATAGAGACTTACATTTACTAAGGATGACCAATAGGTTGTATGACTTAATCTTGAGTGAGTTGTGAATTCTTGCCTATTGAAAGCAGTCCTTTGATTTGCATGGGTGAGAGTGGACAGATCACCAACTCAATATGCTTACAAATTTGGGATTCGTATGATTAGGGAGCTGGGAACACAAACTACAATAAGACAAATTCACTCATTCTTTGATGTCAGGGTAAAGTAGATAAAATTGCTCTCTTAAGGGCTGGATTCTGAGGCTCGAACAATATGGGTCTTGCCCTCTCTTGGCCTGAGAAGAGATTTGGTCATAGTGGATCTATGACTTATTGTTCCATATAGAGGGATAGTGGTACTTTAAGGGTTATGATGTAACTATAGGGGGCAAAATGATTAATTTTGGCTCAGTTATACTTACAGAAATTTGGTGAAAGGGTCATCGTATTGTTGATGGTTTATCCTATGGACAAGAGAAATATATCGTGTAGTTGTGAAAAGAGTGCAGCTATCCGATTTTTTAGTGAAGTGATCGACAGTTAATGATGTTGGGTAATTAATTAAAAGAGTTAATTCATTATCCAAAGTACAATTATAAGCTTTAATGTACAGGTCCATAAAGGTCCCGTCTGTAGCTCAACTGAATTATTGAAGAACTAATTTTGGAATTAATTGAATATTCAGAATTAAATTGAGGGAATTATTATATATGGTATAATAATTAAATTAATTATGTGTAATATAATATATGTATTTGATAACGTTATAATATAAACGTTTATTTGAGAGGAAATAAATGATTGAAATATGATTTTAAAATTTAATTATGTGGATGAGATCATATAATTAATTTAGTATAAATGGTGGTTAATATTATATATCAGCATTATTAATGAGAAATTAAAACTATAAGTTATATGTATTTGATACAATAAAACTATATGAATTATGTGTTATTATTTGTTATAACAATCTAGTTATATACATCTATATAAGTTAGTTATTATATGTATATTGTAATATTTAAATATAATTAAATTAATTTAAATTTTTGAATTAAATTAAATAAGAAGTTAGAAAAATAACTCCCTCCCTATTTTTTTTCCTCTCTAACCATCATGTGAAACGTGAAGAGAAAATTAGTTTTTTGACGATATCTTCATCTTCTTTAACAGAGGGTGTCAGTGTTTT
>NW_024065290.1:0-5184 GCF_009727055.1 Benincasa hispida | reverse complement strand
TTTTTTTTGTTAATTTAATACTTATTTAATTTATTAGTAAATGTCAATGCCTATAATTTTTATATAAAATAGGAAAATTTTCACAGATTAAAAAAAATGTCAAACTATTTATACATATAGCAAAAAATAAAAAAATACATTGATTGATAGACATTGATAGACTTCTACCAGCATCTATTAGTGATCAACTTCTATCAGTTTCTATCAAAAAACTTTAAAATTTTGTTAATTTGTGTAAATGGTTTTCCCTTATTTTTCTATTTTTGAAAATCCCATATAAAATACTTTTTTTCCCTCTATAAATCAATCCACATTTGAAGAAACCACACAATAATTACTCTAAGATAATATATCTTATTATACCATTTTTTGTTTATACAAGTTAACATATAACTTTTCGTTTTATTTCATAACTAGAAGTATTTTCATTTAATTAATGCACCTTTTTCTTTTTAATTATTTTTTCATTTCCATTTCCCTTTTCTTACTTTAAAATTTAATGTCCAAAATTTACAATTTAAACTTAATGAAGTATATAATTATTCAAATTTTATATTTCACTATACAATTTATGTTACAAAGAGATTTTCAACTCGGTCAAAAGTATTTTATATTGATTTTTTCCCCTATGGTGAGAGAATTTGCTTTAGCCTCGATAGTATAAAATTGATGCAAACTATATATGCACAGTTTGGTTACCTTTTATATACGTTGTAAATTAACCTATAAAAAAAATACAACTCTATTTACTATTTCTTTGTTGATTTCATAAAATCATATTAAATATTTAATATTTAAAATAAATGAAAAATATTGCTTTCACTAATCAAATTTTACCCTCAAAATTTATGTTCTAAAAAAGTTTTTTTTAACTAGTATACATAAAAAAAGGTTTCTTTTGGTGTAAAATCCATTAAAAAAATATATATAATTGTGATAATGGGTAAGTTTAAATTTTATAAAAATTAACGAAATTCTATAAATAAAAAAAAGCAATACAATTATTAGTTTAAGGTTTAAATTGATATTATCTCAAAGTCCAAACATATAAATTGATATTTGTCCAAAAATAAATAAATAAATAAATCAAACTCAATAATATTACCTTGTCTCGGGTAGCACGGTTGGTCCCATTTCTGAAATATATTTCATTTAAAAAATAGTATTCTTAATTTTATAATTATTAAATTATGTTTTTTTTTTCTCCAATATATGGTGATATGAATTTCAAAGTTCGTGGGGTTATAAATAGCATAGAAAAGTTAAAACTCATAGCCATTGAAAATTTATTCAATAAACAGTTTTACAAAGATGTCGCTTGTTGCAGCTACGATTTCAATTTGGCTAATAATTCCGATATTATTATTATCGGGATGGAGATTACTGGACTGGATTTGGTTAAGGCCGAAGAAATTAGAGAAGCTTTTAAGACGGCAAGGTTTCGCCGGAAATTCTTACCGGATTCTTCACGGCGACTTGAAGGACATAGCCGCCATGAGAGAGCAGGCCATCTCCAAGCCCATGAACTTCTCCAATCATATCGCTCCACGTGTCATTCCTGCTGTTTATCATACTATTCAGAATTATGGTACCATCATCTTTATCTCAATCTTCCTTTTCCTTTTTCTTTCTTTTTCATTTACACTAAGTGGGCAAATTACAAAAACCGACTCTAAAATATAGTGGTAAGTTTTAAAATTAGATCAAATTAGAACATCAAACTTATATAATTGTATGAATGGTAACATTTGTATAAGTTTGAAGGTTCAATTTTTAACATTTATAGGTTCGATTTCTACAATTATTGTATGATCGAGGGTTCGATTTTGAAACTTGTAGAAGTTTAGAACCTAATTTTTCAATTGAAAGTTTGAAGGTGTAATTACAATTATCACATACTTTAGAGGTGGTTTTTACAATTTATCCTAAATAAATTATGTAGAATAATAATTTTGTAGCGTCTTAAAAATTGAGATTATTGGTTTTTACTCAAAACCTTTTAACTTTTTTCCATTTTGATGTCTACGTCACATTAATATTTTAAAAATTCAAATCAAAATTTGAAAATAAAAAGTAGTTTTAAAATTTTTGTGTCTTTTCCTAAAATTTAACCAAAAATTTAAGAGTTTATAGTATGAAATTTAGGGGAAAATATTAGTATAAATTTTAAAAATAAAACCGTTACTAAATAGGTTATTTTTTATAGTATTTTAAAAAACCAAGTCAAGTTTTATAAAAAGGTAAATGAGCACTTTTAACAAGTTTAAAAGATGGACTAATAATCAAGCGTACAACAACAGTATTACAGAATTACAAATATAATAAAATCTATCCGTGATAAACTTCTATTTGTGATATGGTCTATCTCTTATAAACTTTAAGAGTTGAATCTAAATTTACTATATTTGCAACTTTTTTGCATTGTCATATATATCAGCAAATAATTCGGCTTAATTGTTATATTCGCAATTATTCCTTTTAAAAATGTGTTGTTTTTGAAATTTGATAATTAGGAAAGATGAAAGTTAGGATAAAGAAGTTGTAAGAAAATAGTTATAATTTGCAAAAACTAAAAACCAATGTTTATCCAACAATTAGGCATGTTTTGTGTGCAAAATATTCCCTTTAGTTCAATGTTATTGTGAGTATACCTCAAACAGTTAAAACTAGATTTTAGGACCCATATGAATTTTCTTTTTTGAAAAACTTTATCTATTTAATTTTTTCTTTTTATCCATAGAGTTTGTTAAACCATAAAATAAAAATTACCATTTTTTTTCTAACACTTTGATCACTTGGAAGTTTATATGTTTTGTACATAATATACTTTCTAATGTGATTTAATTACAATTACACCCCTTAAATTTGATGTTCCCTAACAAAAGTGACATGTTTTGCAACTAAATAAATCAAACATCTATGTTAATAATTGTTAGACCATCAGCAGTGAAGGAAATACTTTAAACTATGACATTCTAGATTTTTTTTTTCATCCAAATAATTAAAAATTTGAATCTCGCTTTTACCCCTTAGTCGAAAATATATATCTTGATTAGTCCAACCCATGGGGATCCATGTATAATAAGGTTAAGGAATCCTTATTTGGATAGGGAGTGGGGAAAAAAAAAATTTCGCGAGCTAAATGAAGACGGAATGGAGAATGTATTTCCACTACTTGCTCCATATACTTTTATCATTAATATTATTTAATATATACAGATAATTAAATCGCGTCTGTAATGGATGATTTAACATAGCTTCCTGTTACATTTTATTGTGTTTATTAAGAGAGTAATATTTTTCTTGACAATGTAAAGTGACATTCCTAAGGGACGAATAATTATTTAAAAGCCTTCTTATACATACATTAAATCATTAAAGAAACTAAATCAGCAATATTTCCCGCTCTCGGACGCGATCCATCCAAAATCTCGAGATTTCATCCTAATCCTAGAAAAAGAAATTAAATGGGAATTAGTAACGAATAAAGAAGTCATTACCGCGTCCATATCCTACATGGACACCTCTATGGCTGAAGTTAGCCACTTTATGAACTTACCAGCAGAAAATACATAATATATTTACTTAAAGTCCTTTCTTATTCATAGTTCTATTCCTGTGAAAGTGCATGCTCCTGTGAAATGATTTATCAATTCATTTGGTAAATTTCTGAAATGCACGTGTTGATGGAGTGCAGCAAGAATTCATTCATGTGGTTGGCCCATAACCAAGAGTGCACAGGCATGGACCCTGAACAACTTAAATTGTGTTTCTCATGATTCAATGATTTTCAAAAGGCCAACTTTTGTATCCCCTATCAGGATTTGGCTTGCCAGATGGACTTTTCAGTCATGAAAAAAAAAAAAAAAACAAAAAATAAAAAAAACGGGACCAAAATTTGGGTCAAACACAGAAAGCATCAATCACCCTGCATTTCATTTAGAAAAGGCATTAAGTTATCATTCTCTCCATTTTCACTTAAACTAATTCAAAACTTTCCACAAATAAATTAATAGGCTAATTTCTATCATTAATCTTATAAACCAACTGAATACTTTGGAATCCATATATGTTATATGAATGTTGCTTTATTTAGGATGAAGCAACATGCTTATTACAGAGATTTAAAACAGCATTTCATCAGTGGTGACGTTCGATAACGTATTTGTTCGTTTATATAGGGATAACTAAATTATAAATGCTACTTTTACTTATGGAGTTTCTCTTATGTTATCTACTTTTAGAGAAATGTCTTCAAATTCAAGCTTTGGAAAACTAAGAAAAAGTAGTTAAAAACTTGTTTTCGATTTTAGGAATTTGGCTATGAAATTAAATTGAAAACGCTATGTAAAGAGTATTGGTTGATGAATACCAAGCACGTTTTAAGAACGAACCAAACTAAGATTTGCCAAACAAGTCTGAGAATTTATTGTAGTTTTGATTATTGGACAACCAAACTAACAAACTTCAATTGATTTACAAGTTCATTTTGAACTCAGATTTCCTTTCCAAACTCTATAGGTACTCGTAGGCAAATGAGTTAACTTAATCTATTCAAGTTATCTAAGAGCCCATTGATAAAGTTTCTGTTTTCTCTTTCCAAAACAAAGGAAATCCAATCAACAAATGGCCATATTTATATTTCTTGTTCTTGTTTGATAATATTTATGTTTTCTTTTTTTTCCAAAGAAACAAGAAACAAAAATTACTTACCAAACATATTGTTGTTTTCAAGTTCCTACGAAACAAGAAGTAGAAAATAGGAAATAGAAACATTATCACGAGATCAATTAATTCAAGATCTCATACATACACTTCTATTAGGTTATGGTACCAGCAATTCTATCACAGTTTGGTAACGAGTATGTTTAGCAAGTGGGAAGCATGGTCTCTGGAGAGGGATCTTTGTAGTTAGATGTAATGCCTTATCTACAAAATTTATGGCGTCTGATGTGATCTCTCGAACTGCATTTGGGAGTAGCTATGAGAAAGGAAAAGGATCTTCGAGCTTTCAAACTGACTATTTGCTTATTTGGATTCCATCTACCTAGAGGATATATATTTCCAGGATGGATGTAAAACCTTAAATCCATCTACAACATTATGATACATTCTAATTGTGAAGATTTCAGATCAATGATTATTTTGTGCAGAATTTTACCCCAACAAAATCAAAACGCAAGA
>NW_024065289.1:0-5135 GCF_009727055.1 Benincasa hispida | reverse complement strand
CTCCTAATAAGTCTATCAATAGATGTCTTATTATCAGCGTTGCCGCTTTTGGATAGGAAACTTTCGAAGCAAGTCTAGACATTCTTGATATTTTTCATCTTTGCAAACCATGTCTACGACTATGGTGCAAATGCCAGCTTCTGGCAACACATCCTTCTGAACCATCTGTTGAACCACCTCATCTGATTTATTACTCTCGCAGAAACCACACAAAAGGGTACTATACGTAATTATGTTGGGAGTACAACCGTTTTCTTTCATCTTCTGAAATAAAATATTTGCTTTATCTACTTGTCCCCCTTTACAAAACCCATGGATCATAATGGAATAAGTCACAACATCTGGTTGAAGACCTTCCTGGGATAGTTTTTCGAATTGCTCCCAAGCAGTTTCAAGTTTCCCCGCTTTGCATAGGCCATCAATTAGACAACTAAAACTTTCAATGTCCAATTTCAAGTTGTATGATTTTAACTCATTAAAAAATTCTATCGCTTCAAATAAACAGCCATTCTTACACAAACCATCTAAGAAAATACCATATATATATGAACCTTCGGGAATACCATAAGCTTTAATGACACCAAATAGTTTCTTTGCATCACCAACCTTACCTGCCAGAAAAAGCCCTGTTAACAAGGCACCATATGTTTTCACATCTGGCCTCTTTCCCACTTGAAGCATTCCATTATAAAGTTTCATTGCTTCTTCCACCTTCAAGGATTTACAATACCCATTGATTAACACAGTGTAGCTAATCACATCAGGTTCACATCCCTTGCTTGGCATACTAACGAATAGCTCATTGGCACCATTTAGGTCACCAACCAAACAAAACCCCTCAATCAGTGAATTATAAGTAAACAAATCAGGAAGGGTACCTCTGTGAGTCATAATCTCTAGCAATTCCTTAGCCTTGATAACCTTTCCTGCCTTGCAAAACATATCAATCAACACATTGAATGTGACCACGTTTGGTTGAACACCTTGATCCACCATCTCATTTAACAAACGTTTAGCCTCCTTCCAGTTTCCACTACAACAAAAACTATGAATCAAGGAGTTATAAGGAAAAACATTGGGAACCATTCCCTGAGCTTTCATTTTGTCAAGAAGTTCTTTTGCCTCATCTTCCCGTCCATCCTTACAAAGTCCATCTATAATTATATGATAGCAAATAACATTAGGCTTACAATTAATCCCATATTGACCAGTGTCATTGAGCATTTCTTGATGCAACTTAAGTGCAATGTTAACATTCCCCGTTCGACAGAGCTCCTTGATTAAAGTCCCATAAGTAACCACATCAGGCATACAACCTAACTTTTGCATTCTCATAAACAGTCGTGTCGCTTCATTAATCCTAAGCTCCATACACAAGCCCTTAATCAAGGTCGTGTAAGTCATTTTATTAGGAACATAACCACACCTGAAAATCCTCGCCATGGCTGCAAGACCTTCGCTAACCCGATTCACATTACAAAGGCAATTCATCAAAATATTGAGCGTGAAGAAGTTAGGGAAAAATCCAGCAAGGTGCATTTTATAATACAGCTGAAAAACCTGAGAGTAGTGCTTAATCTTAGCAAGTCCACCAAGTAAAAGATTGAATGAAGACATGGGAGGAGTAGGACTGGAGTGCATCATTAGGTCAAAGAAATGTAATGCTTCAGTTGGGGTAATCTTACCTGTTCTGCAGTTCTGTAGGAAGGTGTGAAGCCGGCGTTGAAACAAAAGCCCTGTATTGAAGTTTTGCGGCGAAATTTCCGGTGATGCGAGGGGTTGGGGTGGGCATTTAGGATGATTTGATGATGGAATTGTTGGAGAGCGAGTAAATAGAGAAGAGGAGAGCTTACCTTTGGAAGAAACTGAAACAATGGAAGAAGCGGAAGCCACACTCTTCGAAGCCATGTTTTGATTTGAATTGGGGTTTTTGGAAGAAATTGGCAGTGTCTTCCCAACCATCTCCAAATTTTGCTTGCCCCAAAAGTATTTTAAAACTTTTCATTTTTTTTATTATTTTTTTTAAAAAAATAAATAAATAGTGGCATCGATGGAATTTTCCAAATATGATGTGCCCCGTGATCTTTGAGGGTTGGATCACCCCTATCTCCTTCCATGAATTTTGAGAAATAGGTGCATTAGCGCCTAATGTTTCGAGTTTTCAACACTCGACATACTGTCCGACTTGTCCCATTCGTTAGTCACTTTTGATTGCCTTTAATCCGCATTTAATCTTCCCAATGCTTCACCTACACTCACATGCACATTAATCCCTCCAACTTTTTAAACCCCCACATTAAGCTTCCCAAATCACATTTTCTTCTGCCTTCCGTTGCTCTTTGCCGGTCTTCTTCTCCTTCCAAAACTTCTCAAAAGTTTGTTCTATGCTCGTCTCTCTTTTATTTTGAAAACTTATAAAAAATCACTTTCCCTTTCTAGTTCTTTGTCTCTTAGATCATTTTTTTCCCTTTTTCTTCTTCCAAAATTGTTACTAAATCTTCTTATTCCCCACATTTGTCCATCAATTTGTGAGGTTTGTACATTTACTATACAAAATTTCAATTTTTTTAATATAATTGTAAATTTTGTTCCTATTCTCGTACTATTATAGTTTTTTTTATAGTTTTTGTTGCTGTTTGGGAAACAAATAACCAAAAAGAGGTAACGTTCACTCAACAAAATTCTTAGTTTTTAAAAAAAAAATTAAAATAAGTTATAGATCCATTATCTCATTTTTTTTTTTTTTGTAGTTTTTGTTGCCAGATAACAAATAATAAAGAAAGAGGGACCACTGTCACTTTGAGAAAAAAAGTAAAATCGCTAAAAATTTGTGAGTTTACTTTTTATTTATTACTAGTTTATATATTTATATTATTCTAGATCTACTATCTTAATTCCTTATATATTGATGTTAGTAGATATATCATGTTAATTTTTTAGTAGTTGTTGAATTCAAGATATTTACATATTTGATGTAGTAGTTTTTTCTCTATATATTTTACTAATCTTATTTATATTATGTTAGATCTACCTAGACCTACCATGTTTTATGTTTTTTTTTTCTGCATTTTAAATAATATTAGATTTTGTTAGTATTAAGTGTTATTCTTTTAGTATTAGTGCATTTTTTAAAAGTTTAGTAGTTGTTTTTTTTATTTAAATACAAAAAGTTTTTTTTTTGTTATTTAATATATATTTTTATATACTCTATTGTTTTAATATTGAAGTTTATGTTTTTAAAGTTTTTTTTTATTTAGTTTTTAATATTTTAATATCTTGTTTATATTTTTGGTTTTGTTTTTGTTGTATTTAGTTTGATAATTAATAATGTTTAGTAGTTGGTTTTTTTATATATAAATATTCTACTTTTTGACTATTATTGCATTTTAAAAAGTTTAGTGGTTTTTTTTATTACTTAATACAAAATTATTAATTTTACTGAATATATATATATATTATAATATTCGATTGTTTGAGTATTTAAGTTTGTGTTTCGATTTTTTTTATTAGTTTTTAATATTTTTAATATATTTTGTTTGTTTTTGTTGTATTAAGTTTGTAAGTATTAAAACTAATTAGTAATGTTTAGTAGTTTGTTTTTTTTATAATATTCTACTTTTTTAAGTATTATTCCATTTTTAAAAAGTTTTAGTGGTTTTTTGTTAATTAATACAAAACTTTTTATACGATTTGATTTTTTTTTATTTAATTTTGAAAAAATAGTTTTTAAAAAATTTTAGTATTAATTTTGAAGTTTAAAGTTTTTTAGTATAAAAAGTTCTTTATTTCGATTCTTCTCGTTAATAATTTTTTGATGTTGAGTTTTAAAGTTCTTTTAGTATAAAAGGTTTTAGTTTTAATAATTTTGATGTTGAAGTTTTAAAATTTTTTAATATAAAAAGTTTTTTATTTCAATTCTTCTAGTTTTTAATAATTTTGACTGTTGAAGTTTTCAAACTAAGTTTTGTTTTTAATATTTTTTTAATATTGTTTTTTTTTTTCATTTAAGTTTGATAATATAGTAAAATAATTAGTAATGTATTGTTTGTCTTTTTTTTTTTTTTTGAAAATGGCGGACAACCACCACAAAATTATGTTGTTTTACAAATGGTAATGTGATTGATGGTGTTGATGGAGTTGATTATGGATCAACCACCACGTGGGGGTTTAGCATAAATGTGAATAGTAGACTTTGTATTTGAAAAATTCATTGAAATAGTAGGGATGTCACTTGGTGTAGATATGAGAACAAATCAGTTAAAAATAATATTATAGAGATCCTAATCTAGCACCATCAGGATCTATTTCAATTCCCTATTCCAAATGAACAAGCAATGAACTTGAATGTTCTCAATCGCGATGCCACTCCCGAACGTAAGTTGCATTTATAATGTGTTAATGTATAATATGTCATGGGTTGGATATAAATTGATGCAGGATCCCTTTGTCAGGCGGTTTGATAAGATCCAACTCATATGTATTGATCCGGAATCAGTTGCATATATGTGATGATTGAAGATATGGTGGCGCTAACAATCATACAGAGATTTTAAGAATAGAAAGAATATGAAAATTTTGAAGAGTTTGGATTTTTTGATAATCGTGAACATGAGTTACCTTCACATTACATTCACGATTGGATATAAATGTATAGAAGCATTCGAGAACACGAACCCAATTGTAGCCCCTGTGTAATGTTGGTAATACCCAGTTGTTACAAAGGGATTGATTTGTCAAGATAAAGAAATGAATCAAATGTTTTTCTATTTAAATGTCACGCACCTTATTTGAAGTTGTGAATCGACATCAACGATTTAGGCAATTCCGTTGTAAGAAGTGAAAGAAAGACTGACCCAAATGGGAGACATTCGTGCAACAAAGAAAAAGTTGTATGGCTTTGTTAAATCACTAAGTATGTTGAGCAACATAATGTTTTTATCAAACTGAATTAAAGTTATTTGCAGTTAGATTCATCATGATTGCATTTAGAGTTTTTATGATGCCGTAAGAGAAAAACATTTATCAGTCTGAGTATTTGCATTAATATTTAAAATTTGGAATCCTTACCATAGAGTGGTTATGGGCATATATATATAGATTGAAAGTGTTCTGATGTGAGAGTATATAGTGGTATT
>NW_024065288.1:0-7184 GCF_009727055.1 Benincasa hispida | reverse complement strand
GCGAGATCCTCTAAAGCGATACCAGCGAAATCCTCTAAAGCGAGATCAAGCTTTTCCTGTGAAATTCTTGGCGATATTCACCTCAATTCCTAGCAAGATTTCCCCCTAGAGTGAGATCCTCCTTACAAAATCAGCGAGATTTCCTTTATAAACGAGATCCTCATGCCCAAATCTCGCTATATTTCTCCCTGATGAACCGCTTGCTTGTTCCTCACAAGCAGTTGTCTGCTTATGCACCAATTCCTTGTTATAACTTCAAAAATTCATAACTCAAAATCCAGAGCTCTTTTCAAGAAACTTCCTTCTACAAACTTGTTTAGATTTGAGTTAACTTCCTTAAGAAACTTCACCTCGGGCCCTGATTAATCTATGGTTCTGCCTCTTCTGAAAATTCTCCACTTTTGTTCTTCTCCTCTTGCAATCTTTCTCCACCAAGACAACCTTGAAAACTAGATTCTTCCAGCTTTCAAATGGCACCAAATTCGCTAAATTTACTCTTGTCAATTGTCAAAACCATGCTTTTGAAGTTTCACTTCTCTTTTTAATCTTTCTACTACTTCCTAAGTTCAAAGAATTAATTGCCATGTCACTCCACACTGAGTGCCTCCAGTAGACTAATGATTGAGTTTCTTTATTTGATATATTGTTTTTCCTTCCCTTCCTTCATAATTCATATAAACAACATGAATTTCTATTTAATAATTATGTAATATAACATTGCTTTGGCTAAACATGCTTATCTAGGGAACCTAAGTTCGGGGGTTTACACTCGTGCCACCCCAACGCATCACCTTCAGCCGTATGGACACATATGATGGATGAGCTCATATGAACCTATTGTAGTTATGATATTGTATGTTAAACATCTACCGTGTGTGTAGATGGGTTTGTGAAAGCTTCATGTTACGTTGGAGGTTCGCTTGGGAACCTCATGACTGTATTTGTGGAACATTTGTATTTGTGTTACCACTCACTGAGCTTTGTAAAAGCTCATGGTTTGTCTCTATGTTTCCCTTACAAGTAGCTGATGAGTCCAGGTTGCGGTGTAGGTTAAGGTCTGCCACAAGTTTAGATATAATTGTAAATGAGATTGGTTATCGGGATAAGGTTTCCATGTAATTGTAACTCGAATTTGTAAACTGGTTTCTAATAAAAGCATGTAATATTTTCTACTGTAGACATAATAAAAGAAACTAGTAGATTGGCCAAAGTATTATCAGTTAATATCATGCCTCGCCTCGAGCTTAGGAACGCGGGCTCGGGAGGGGGTGTGACAACTTGGTATCAGAGCTATTTCTGCAAGAGTTATTAGGCAGTAAGTGTCAAAAAAAGGTTGATAACTACTGCAGTTATGCCCTTCCCAGGCTAGAGGGTAGTCTAGGGCAGGTGTGACAAAAAGACTTTGCTATTAAAAAATAAAATATAATATTAGTAAAGTTTTCGAACTCATCTAAAAGTAGTCACTCAACAAACCACGTAATTTTTACATTCGTCAACCCACGCCATTTTACATTCGTCAAACTAACGGTCAAATTAAGTCCATGACCACTTAGAACTATTTTGAAACCTAGAGGGACTAAACTGTCTGTTTATCTGAAATATAATTTAATGCAACATAAACAATTTCCAAGCGAATGTATATAAAACTGTTTTAAACATAAAACAGTAAAATCATTTCTCAAATCAAAGTACTTTATAACGGGTAAAATAATACCAACACAACTGCTATCTCAGAGAGAACCCTTTTGCTCAATCTCTGACTTTATTCACCTGTGGCAACATTAGGTACTACTGCTAGATACCTCTCCTTGTACTTCATATGAGCACTAGGATACCTTCTCCAACGTACTTCAGTATCTCGTTGGCTTGGGTACTTCCAAACGTACTTTAGTACCAATAGATACCTTCTCCTTGTATTTCAGTGTCTTGTATTCCATAGTTGATCGATTTTTTCCCCAAACTTTCCAAACTTAATTTCCATATTATTCCACACTAGCTCAACCTACTTATTATTTTTCCCCAATTTCCCAACTCAATTCCATCCCCATTCCACACTAGCTTTTTCATCATCCTACTTATTATCCAAATTTCATCACAATTTTACCAATTAAAGCTCAACTTAATTTATTCAAAGAAAATTCCCCTTAACACTTAGAAATTTCCTTCCCCTTAACATAGGATTAACTTTCACTTAGTTAATTCCTTTTATCACTTTCTTAAGTAAGGAAAATAGAAATTTGGGTTTCACATTTACTTCCCCCTTAAGAAAATTCGTCCTCGAAATTTAGTCGAACTAACTCTGGTTTAAGGATTCACAACAACCACTGTTGTAACCTTTCATAGTCTTGTCTATTACCACGCTTCTACTGCGCTACTTTGATATCAATTCCTTTATTTTCCAATGATACCTCTCTTAGCTATCTCTAAGCTAGATGTTGAACCAAACTATCTACCACATAAACATTTGTATCTCAAATACTAAATGAGAATAACTTAAATTCACACTCACCTTCCTGGGTAGATTTTTAGGTACGCATATTCTACCCTCCTTTAGTAGCACTTGGTCAGCTCTTAATTGGTAATTTGTCCTCAATCCTTTATCCACTTCTTCAGCTAACTTCTGAAGATCAGAATCCTTTAACTGTTCACGTAGAATATCTTCTACGAGAGTAGGACGCACTTGAAATAAAGCTAATAATCCTCCTTTTTGACCGATTGATAATGCTATCCTAGCATTATACAACTCATGAATCAGTGTACCCTTCACTGAGTTAATACTAGCTCTAGCTGATCAAGTTTTTCGACTTAAGGCATCAGCTACCACATTTGCTTTACTTGGGTGATAGTCAATTGTACAGTCATAATCTTTGACCAATTCGAGCCATCTTCTATGTCTCAAGTTTAGTTTCTTTTGATCAAAGATATGCTTTAGACTCTTATGGTCTGTAAATATATGACATCACTCACCAAACAGGTAATGTCTCCACAATTTTAGAGCTAACACAACTGCTGCTAATTCTGTCGTGTGTAGCGTAATTACATTCATGCTTCTTTAACTGTCGCAAAGTATAGGCTACTACTTTTTCCTCCTGCATCAGCACACATCCTAATCCTCGAGATGCATCACAATAAACTTCAAACCCCTTACCTGGTGTAGGTAGAGTTAATACTGGTGCTGATACTAACCTTTGTTTCAACACTTGGAAACTATGATCGCATTTTGGCGAACATTCAAACTTCGCATCTTTTCTGGTCAAGTTTGTCAATGGAAGGGCTATCTTAGAGAAACCCTCCATGAATCTCTTATAATAACCTGCTAAATAATCATAGGTCGTTCCTAATTAACTACTACTTCTATCTTTTGGGAATCAACACTAACTCCGTCAGCTGAAACTATATGCCCAAGAAATATGACTTAATTAAACCAAAAATCATATTTACTAAATTTGGCATATAACTTCTTTTCTCTTAAAATTTGTAATACCATCCTTAGATGCTCTTTGTGTTTTTCCGCACTACTGGAATACACTAATATATCATTTATGAATACTATCACAAACTGATCCAGATAAGAATGGAATATCCTATTCATCAAGTCCATAAATACTCCAGGAGCATTTGTCAATCCAAACGGCATTACTAGGAACTCAAAATGTCCATATCTAGTTTTGAATGCAGTTTTAGGGACATCTGTGTCTTTCACCTTCAAATGGTCATAGCCTGACCTCAAATCTATCTTAGAGAACATCGTTGCTCCCTTTAACTGATCGAAGAGATCATCTATACGAGGCAATGGGTACTTATTCTTAATGGTCACTTTATTCAGCTGTCTATAGTCTATGCGTAATCTAAGAGTACCGTCTTTCTTCTTAACAAACAAGACTGGCACTCCCTAAGGCGATACACTGGGTCTAATGTACCCCTTATCCACAAGTTCCTGTAATTGAACTTTTTACTCTTTCAACTCCATTGGGGCCATCCTATATGGTGCTTGGGATATAGGTGCAGTACCAGGAATTAACACAATAGTAAATTCCACTTCTCTATCAGGCGATAAGCCTAGTAATTCTTCAAGGAACACATCTAAGAATTCTTGTACTACAGGTACATCCTCAGGTTTTAGTTTCTTATCTTGGGAAACTGCTACATAGGCTAAATAGGCTTCACATCCTTTACTCAACAACTTCCTAGCCTTCACTGCTGATATTAAACTTCCTGGGACTATTCTTTTACTTCCAACCAGAGTTATTTCTTTTTCACTGGGTTTCCTAAACACTATTTCTCTTCTAAAGCAATCCATAGTGGAATCGTGTTTACTTAGGAAATCCATAGTGGAATCATGTTTACTTAGGAAATCCATACCTAAGATAACATCAAATTCTAGTAATTCTAATGGAATCAAGTCAACCCAAAAACTTTGGTCTCCAAGAATTACTTCATAATTCCTATAATACTCATGTACCACTAGAGTATCTCCTATAGGCGTAGAGATAAATAATTCTTCATCCATACGTTCAGGTATTTTATCAATATGTATTGCACACATACTAGATATGAATGAGTGTGTAGTCCAGGATCAAATAATGCATAAGCGGATTGATTACATAAAGTTATTGTACCAGTTACGACATCTGGAGCTTCTTCCACTTCCTGGTGTGTCATAGCGTATATTCTACCCTGCTGCTGCTGCGGTTGCTGTTGGAGTCGTTCTAGGTTGGTTTACAGTCTAGGTAACTCCTCTTTGCTCATTCCATGCTCCATGACCTAGCTGAGGACAATCTCTTTTGAAATTCCCAGCTTGTCCGCACTGGAAACACATATTCTTATTACCGTAGCATACTCCTGTATGAGGTTTACTACAGTTTACATGCAGTGGTTTCCTCCCTGTACTAGCCACCGACTCACTAGCACGACCTGATACTGATCTACCACTTTATTTAGCTACAGGTCTGGACTTCTTTCGACTCAAACTTTGTTGGCCCATGCCCCCAAAACTCCTTATCCCCGACTGTCCAGAGATTGAGGATCTAAATTTTTTACTTCTTGTTTCTCTAGGCATTCTAAACTATCCTTCTCCTGGTTGAAATTCATCCTCCTTCGTTACACTCCGCTCTACTTGGATAGCGGTCTCAACTAACTGAGCGAAATTCACCCAATTAGATGTAGAGGTAACAAGTGTACGTATTTTTCTTCTTAGGCCACTCTCAAATCTCCTACACCTCTTCTTCTCTTCCACGATGATCGGAAGGGCATACTGAGATAACTCAGTAAATTTTTGCTCATACTCAGCAACCATCATCACTCCTTTAGTTAGCCAAAGGAATTCCTCCCTATTCACATCTATAAAAGAACTAGGGTAGTATTTATCCTCAAATACTTGTCTAAACTCAGACCAAGTCATAGTTTCTGAACTACTCCATCTAGCCTCTATCATTTTCCACCACTTCTCAGCCCCTTTTTGCAGCAAGAATGCCGCTAACTCGACCTTACGGTCCTCAGGGCATCTCATAACTTTAAAACACTTCTCAATCAAATCCAACCAGATTTCACCATCTAATGGATCTGTGGTTCCATCGAACGTCGTGGCTCCTAAATCATTCAGCCTCTCGACGTCGAACTTCTTTTCTGGATCATTTTGGATCAATCCTACACTCGTCGCTAATTTTTTAGTAATTCTATCGAATACTCGATCCTCCATCTGGGGTTCTACATCTACTTTTGGTGTATTAGACTCGTTTTCAGAAGTTTCCTCCTATTCTACTGAGTCTCTAACTCTTTTCCCCTTCGGATTTGGGTCCCATCTAATTTCAGGACCTCCGCTGGTAGGGTCAACATTCCTCTTCTCAGTCTGCTTGCTCCATTTGCCACTTCTTCTCAGCATCTTTGTCTAGTTATTAGGTACACAAGTTAGGGACTTATCTATGGGACTTATTCTAATGCATGAACTCTCTCTTTCACCCAAAGTCTTATGTTTTAGTATTAAGCTAACTTAAATCTTTCCCAAACTTACGTATAACCCATCCTTTAATACCAAGCTGGTATCAACTTAGACTTTACACTCAACCTTTTCCCAGGTTTTATGTAAACCTTTGTTCTGTTATCAAACTGGTACTAGCTAACTCTTTAACCTTCCCAGAAACTTATATTGGATACCAAGCTAGTATAAACTAATTCCTCAATTGTCCCAAAAACTTATGCTCTGATACCAAACTTTCACACCCTGCCCCAGACCACCCTCTTAGCCTAGAGAAGGGCGTGACTGCAGTAGTTATCAAGCCTTAGGCTGACACTTAATGCCTAAAAACTCTTACGGAATAACTCTGATACCAAATACAAATTATATGCAACGGGACGGTTGTAGGCCCACAATTTATTAACTTAGAAACTTAATATATTTAGAGTATTTACAACATTAGATTTACAAGTACCAAAACCCACAAACCTTAGTCCCTATATGAACAATAGCAACATGTGTACAATATTAATTGTAATCACCTAGCAAATGGTCACAAGTCTTTTGGTCCTTTAATGACAGAACAGATACTCAGCTATCTTCAGAGGATTTGACCGCTACTTGTTGTGGTGGGGGGGGGGGGACAAAACAGTTTTAAATGGGGTGAGCTTTACACGCCAATGTGAGCGACCCGAGAAACATAGTAAATTCTCAATGCAGATTAATTTCAGAAGATAGTTTTATCTGAATATAATTTTAACTTGCAGCATAAACAATTTTCCAAGCGAATTTTGTATCATACAAACTATTTTTTAAACCATAAAACAGTAAAATCATTTTCTCAATCAAAGTACTTGTTGTCTGTTCTAGTCCTTATCACTGGTGATAAATAATCCCAACAGTTTCCAACTGACTAGTGCAGAAGAATCTCCTTTGTCTCTCTAATCTGACATTTATTCACTCTGTTGCCAATTTACGGTACTACTGTCTAGTGATACTTCTCCTTTGTCTTCAGTATCGACCGGCTACTAGGATACCTCTTCAACGTACTTCAGTATCCCATTGGCTTGGTACCTCTTCTTAAACGTTACTTCAAGTAGCATAGTTTGTACTTCTCCTTACTACTTTCAGTATCCTAGTTGGGGTGGATTATGACTGTCTCCTTGATAACTCGGCATTGCATTTTAACCAAAACTATTATAACTCTGTTCTCTTTAGCTCGTACAGTATA
>NW_024065287.1:0-9828 GCF_009727055.1 Benincasa hispida | reverse complement strand
ATATATATATATAAATAAAAGTTAAAAAAATAGTCAAATTTAAATTTTAAAAAAAAAACCGCGGTGACCCAACCCGGAAATTTTGAATTGGGTTGGGTTGGGTTGACCCTCCAAAAAAGAACTAATAGGGCTCATTATTAGCCAACCCGAATTTTTGGGTTGGTCCACAAAAATCTTCCAACCCAACCCGGACTATGTACACCCCTATTAATTGCTAGCTGTGAAATCAATATTTAGGTCAACTAGACTTCTCGACCTAACCGAGGGCACTCTTCTTAAAATGTCCTTTCTATTCATACTTGGGAGAAAATATTCTTTCTACTATAACATTTCCCAACTATGGCTTACCATACTGTATACATAAGGTTTCCTTAACTATACTAGTCCCTAGCTCAGTCACAATTCAAACTTCGAGCTATTGCCTGGAACATCAGCAGATTTGGACATTTTCCTTTTTGTCTTCTGTTGACCATTTTGTTCCTTATTTTTTATACTCAACGTACCCATAGTACATTTTGAGCTCACTGTTGCTCATCTTTTCCCTCCTCTTAGGATTAATCTGGCTAAGACTTCCTCTAGATTACACCCTTTCCTCGGAATTCACTAGAATAGACTTCACGTTTGCCACTAACCTCTGAGCAAACCTGCTATACATTCTATTTCTAGTGAAAACTCTATGTTTACCTGCATGACTCTCGACTTCCACTCAAGTACCAGTAGTGGATTGAGTAATCTTGTCTACCTCTGCCCTTCAGATTTCACTTGTTGACAAATCAAACATCACATAGTACTTTTCTTATCTTGCTAGACTATGCCTTAGTCTATTAGTCTAGAGTGGCCGCTCTACTCACTCCTTATCATGCTTTACTGCATTACTACTTAACCGGGAAGGAACCCTTTTATTCTTCCTAAAACATAATTTGCATCCTTAGTTGAGAGAGAACCTTTACTCAATTCCTCAACATCAATCCACAGTTAGTGTGGAGTGATCTCGACACTACCAATAACAACTTTTCTTCCATCATGTGATTCTAGTTTAAGTACCGTCGTACCTTAGGTACTACTGTTTAGATACCTTCTCCGTATACTTCAGTATCGAGCTACTCGGATACTTCTCCATGTCCTTCAGTATCGAGCTATTCAATTTCTAAGACTGAGCTTCAGTACCTTCTCCGTGTACTTTAGTACTGAGCCACTCATTGTAAAACCCAAACCCTAATTACTTTAACTAAGAGTAAGTAATGAGACGTCTCCTAATGAGTTAAATGAAGCCATGTTTTAAGAGGGTTAGAGGCTGGAAGCAAGAAGAAATAAGCTCTTGTGTAGCTAAGTAAAAACCCCGAATTCAAAGTTTCCTAAACAAGAATGTTTAGCTAAAGGAATGATATATTAAATATCATATAAGTGAAAATCCATGTTATTTAAAGAAGTTGTAGAGAAGAAAAAGAAAAACACAAAATAAGGAAGCCCACTTATTAAGTTTGGCACGTGGCGGTTATCTTGAATTTCGGCGAGCACAGGAGATTAAAAGGGAACAAGGAACTCGAAAGTTTGTCTTCGGCAATCTACATGAGCAATTTAGTGAAATCACAAACTGTCATTTGAAAGCCTGGGGAAGCATCTCAGTTTACAAGGTTGCCTGCCGAAGCAGGATTGCAGGAAAAAAGAACAGAAATGGAAGAAAATCTATAGAAGAGTACCAGAAGTCTCGGTTAATCAGGGCTGAGACAAAGAATTGGAAGCTCTCAAGCACAAACTATAAGAAATTTTTTGTTTAATTAAAAGTAAAAAAACTTACTCAATATAAACATGTTTGATAAGGAAGTTTCATCCATTCCTCGAAACGAGGTCTAAATTTTGAACTTTATCAAATTTTTAAGTGTAACAGAGAACTATAGCATAAGCAGGCAGGTGCTTGGAAAACAAACGCAAACAGCTCACCGTGGCAGATTATTATCGCGAATACTTTTGTGATGAGACTCCGACGATCTCAGCGTAATTAGAAGACAGTGATCGTAATTTTGTGATAGCGATCTCCGCTCTAGAAGGCAAATCAGCTCGCTAGAATTGGCTGAATCTCCGCTAAGATAATTGGGTTGATAATCGTTGTCGCTGGTAAGGTAGTATCTGCTCGTCCGTAGACCACCGACCTGACTCCCTCGGCTCCACTATATATTCGCGGAACTATCAACTCTAGAGTATCTCTCTTGTATAAACGCCTCTATAGGATTCCTCGCTAGTACGCGTTGCTGCTGCTAGCAGGGATCTCACTGATCATTGCTCCTAGGCGAAGATATCGCCAACCTCGGGCATCCGAGTCTCGATAAAGCTGTCTTCGTTGATGGGAAATTCCTTCTTAAAGGCACAAATGTAATTAAGTGATGCTATTTTACTAATAATTTCTAATGTTAGTGTTAATAGCGGGGGGATTAATTTCTTTCAGGGCACATTGAGTTGAGGTTTAAGAAGAGTGTGGCCATGATAGATTGGCTACACGTGTATTTAGGGAGGCCGCCACTTTAAACAGTTGGAAAATGAGAATGCGTTTTTAACTTTTGAGTTTGAGATATTATTTATTTTGCCTTAGTATTTGAGAATCTGCACTGTTGAGAATACTAATTTTAGTAATAATGCAAGTGTGGAGTTGGTCTCTGTCCAGTTCTGGGAGATTGATTCTCACAAATAGATCGGTCTAAAGTTTTAAATTTGATGTTCGAAAGCAACAAAAATTTTGGGAAAACTGTTTCTCATCAGGGAGCTAGAGTTATAAGTTGAGTTTTTACACAATGGGGGAGATTTTGAGATCAAGTGATTCCATTATATAGGAGTTGTCTTGGTCCCCAAATACTACAGTATGTTTAAGTATACTTGTCCCATTTGTTAGTGCGAACCCAGGGTATGATGAGCATGAAACTATTCATATACTTTATTCGAATCTTTTCTAAAGAGCTCTTAGTGTTCAATTTAAAAAGGTTTTTGAGAGACTATTTAAACCCTTGGAGGTATATTTACTCTGACAGGATCATATTAAGGAGAAAAAGCGGTAAATAGTCTTCTTTAAACCGAATGTTCCTTATTTGAACTAGGGAGAGTTGAAAAATGACTATACTGTGATTGAGAAAGGGGAGATTCTAATTGGTTTTGAAGTGGTGCAATAAGGCTTATTACACTAAACAAGTGGTCACTTATGCGGTTGTAAAAGGGGATTACGACTAAAAATGTTCCCTTAGGAGGGGGTGTACCTATTTGTGGGGATAATGTGGATGAGAAGAGTATGTATCCTCTATGAGTTGTCAAAACGCAAGTTACACATTAAAGGTTTTTAGGTAGACTCGGTTTACTCCCAGTTTAAGACGACCAACTTCAATGGATCATTGTCCATTAAATCCATAGTGTGTAAGGAGGTTAATACAGTCACAGTTAACGTTCGAGTGTGCAATAATCAACTGGAGGGAAACCAAGGGTACATCTAGCTCCCCATCACGTCCCGACTTAATAGGTATTGTAAAATTATTTTAAATTCGAGTGGGGTTGTAATCTTGAGAGTTAGTTTTCACTTCTCACACGACTAAGGATTTGTTAAGTTATTGCATGTAAGACTTTAATTTTTCTTTTCTATGGCTTTTATGACAGAACTAGTTTTGAAATTGCTTTAAATTACCCTGAAAATGTTTACACGCCCTGATGTACTGCCAACTGTATGAGTTTCCCAAAAGCTATTTTCCCAATCTAACGCATTGCTAATGAGGTTCTTCAAACAAGTTAGTGTCATCACTGTATTGTTATAGGCCAACTTTAATTTTTGAAAGCTTAATAGGCAAGCATGAGCTTTAGGAGTTAAAGCATAAGGTCCGTGTTAATGAGATCTTTATGAATGTATAATACTGTGTTAATATCCAGTAAAGACTTATGCAAACAACATGTTGTACAATGCATTTAGTATGGTCCTACAAGTTATTACTGGAAAGAAGGGATTAGCCGTAGACGGTAAGATAGTATCCTCTAGAGAAAAGTTTTCTCACTTATGCTATAAGCTTTCATAGAATCTAATTCTTTTAACACTTTTGGTCTTTTAGAGCACAACTTGATAGCTTGAGTGGGACCTAAGGGATTACCAAAGGTTACAGGACAGTGAAGCAATTATAATAAATGTACCTTTCGTATAGTATATTGAAACCCCATACAGTTAACCTAAGAAAAACTCCTATAGAGTAAGCACAGAATGCTGTTAGATACCATTGGTCTGAAATGAAGTCCGAGGAGTATTTGGGGTCTCTTAGATAATAGCCAATAAAAGATGTAACTTAGTGAATGGCTGTTTTAGTCTAGATAATGTACGAGTGCCTCTGGATCACTGCTGCTCGTTTCAAAAACTGAGGAATAATTGAGTTAATTGGGGTTTTTAAGGGCTTTGTAGAGGCATTGTACAAGGTCTTTGTGTATCTGGGATCATGGCTTTATGAATTATACAGCTCTAATTTAAGATTATATCAAATGCTGTAATAGTTTAATAGCTTTCGGATTTTTCATGAATTTATATATTTTTTTTGTGTTCAAGTTCCACTCACGTGTAATCCGGCCTTGGTCTGTGAAAAATTACCCGGTCTACGCCAATGTGTTTTTTCGCGCTTTTTTATGGTGTTATTACGGGTGACAATTTTTTTTTGGTATAGATACCACTTGTCCTTCGAGCTACATGCTTTTAGAACCGTACACCTGTTGCTGCACTATAGCCCATATCCGTTAAGAATTTTGAAGTAGGGATAGGCAATAAAAGTAACAAACATTTGTCTATTATCTAGTAATTGATTTTTTCTGTCTAAGTTTGACTCATAGTATATGATGCCTCTTTCACTAGTTTGGGGTGTTTTCTCGTACGGAATGGTCACCTTTTAGTTAATTTAGCCTATTGTTACATTTTGGGATTCACAAGAATATTCGCCCTCGTTTACATCTCCGTTGGGATTCACGAACATAAGCTTTATGGTAGGTTTCCATCAGGATTAACAACTAGCAAGTTTTGTGTTTTCCATATCTAGAGATAGTTTTAACACTCGCTATCTTGATATATCCTTCTGCATATCACGTTTGCAGAGTTATTTTATTGTATTTTAGCTCACGTTTATTCGGATAGATTTACGACGTCAAGTTTTTTAAGCATATTCCTAAAACGTAACAAATAGAACTAGGGGTACTGGGTTAAACTGATTGGGCATCACCATTTTTTCCGGGGTCCAAAGTTAAAAAAGGGTATCTTGGTGTGGGATGTGACACCTCATACTTCAACGTTTTGCATTATTTCTTATGCTCTCAAATGATTAGCGCTGCCAAATAAAGGTATTCTATACAACGGCATTCTCACATATCATCTGGAAAAAGCATAGCATAAAATTAATAACATAGTGCATCGTTGCTTGGTAACTATTTAAATAGTTGTCATACAATAGCTTCAGTAAACATGCATTGCTAAAACATCAATAATGCTTTAGCAATTTACTTATAAACATTTAGAAGCATGTAATCAACTCAATTTGCTCTGTTGGATACCATGATGACCAAGAAATGACCCTGGTCTGAACCAAAATAATTACATTTGCTTGAACAATGGCATACAACTCTTCTCATCAACATCCTGCAAACATCCCTCACAATGTTCCCTGTGATCTTCCCTACTCTTTAATACACCAATAAGTGCCATCAACGAAGATTATCATGAATTGATCGAGACGGAGAAAATATCATATTCATCAATCCATAAATACTGCGGGCAATCCACGTGTCCAATGGCATTACTAGGAACTCGTAATGCCCCACCTCTGTCCTGAATGCAGTTTTTCGGAACATCCGCTCTAACCTCACTGGTGGTAACCATAGATCCAAATCTAATTTTAGGACTCGTGCTACCCTTTAATGGATCAAAAAAGAATCACCTATACCAGGCAATGGGTAACTTGTCCTGATCGTCTCCCTGTCCAACTGCCATATCTATACATAACTTAGAGATCCGTCTTTCTTCTTAATAAAGACGACGGCGCTCCCAAGTGACACGTTGGATCTGATTTAACCCTTATTTATTAATTCATGTAATCTGAACTCTTTCAAACCTTTTAAGTCCTTCTGGCACCAATCCGCTTGATGGTAACTGAAAAATAATTTGTTTCCTGAATTAAATCGATAGTGGAAAGGCTCAAGCTTCGCCTGTCAGCGGTTATGAATCTGATAACTTTCATGGAAAACTCCAAGAACTTCTTGAGTAACAACTGATCCCCTAGTTAGTTTCTCATCCTAACGACATTCACCGTCAATGGCTAAAATATGGCTTCACATCTTTTACGTAGCAGTTTTCTAGCGCTTCACTGCTGTGATTAAGCTTTCATCATTCCTTTGCTTCCACAAAATACTTCTTGCCTACGCAAAATCCTCGAAATACCTCTACTACTCCAAATAATCAATACCGATTGTAATTTATTCGGGAATCCTTACTCCAGACGTGAACATCAATCCATGAACCCAAATCAGAATGCATCATAACTAAATAATTTATCAACAAACTACCCAGAGCCTTGTAAAAACTCCTTATACTATTATAACCTTCCCATAGCAAAATAATAACTACTTAGGACATGCTCTCCTAATTATTTCCTACAAGCAGTGCACATGCTAGATATAATGAAAAGTTATAGCACCATAACAACTATTTCCACCTATTACTAGTAACATAGAAGTTAACTTTAACCCTGATTCACAACATTAGGCTGACTTCCTCTACCCCTCCTGTAGGACCTGTCGTAAAACCCTACCCTGGCGCTAGGTCATCCTACTCCTTTCTTTCAGTTCTTCTCCTTGATCCCCTTCTTCGTGTTGACACTAGGTTTATCTATCGTCTTAACGTCATTAACGTGTCTACTGACTTTCTCTCGTGGTGAGCGTAGCTTGCATCCCTTTCTTGAAATTCCTGCCTATTCTGCACTGGAAGACATATCGTTTTCTTCCTTCTGTAGACGATTCCATTCGAAGATGCTTACAACAATTCGTATGTAAGGGTTTCCTTACCACGTACTAGCTACCACTCGGTAGATCCAAACCTTGATCTATCACCTATAACACTAGTCTTGGCGTTCTTGACTTGCCTCACAACTATGGCTGACTTATTAGCTCGTCTTCCTTTAGATCAATATCCTATCTAGTCATTCTCATACAGTAGTACTCCTTTCCCGAGTCCTGCCAATCTGATCTTGACACTTTTCTCAACCCCTTGTGATCCTGTTATAATTATTCTGTCCTCTATCTGAGGATCTGTTCCTATCTGCGGATCCTCGATCCATAAATCTGAGTCGTTTCCTAATTATCGTGTCTTTCTTACATTCAATTAAAATTTCTGGTTCCCGTCGAGGCCATCGGGAACTGTACTAAAGGTAGGTTCAGGGTTTCCGTTGTTGTCTGCCTACTCTGCTTTTCCACTTTTACTGACATCTTCCTTTTACTTAGAGGTAGTCACAGTCATGCTATAGGACTTAGGTATCTCAGCTATATATAAATAACAATTTACCTCTCTTCCTCCCAAACATCTTTTTGCTCCGTGATACCAACTTGTAACAAACTAACCCATGCTAACACTAGATACCGCTCGCTATACCTGAATGTAATGGTGACTGCAGGCAGTTACCAACCCTTTTTATGCACTTACTGGCCTATCTTTACCTATTAAATTTGCTCAACCCTGAATACATATATATAACTCAACCTTAACACATTTAGAATTACAAGGGGTTTCGCAGCATTGTTATAACATCGGATATTAAACTTAGGTGAGCCCATCAGAATACTAGTCACTAGATTAGAAACTCATGTGTACTAACTAACCAAGTTTTCAATGTATGCTAACTCAACACAACTCAACCTGTTTTTTTTTAGTGGCTAAGCAGCAGTAGAAAAAGTCTTTTGTGGAACCTGACACACCACCTGAAGAAAAATTTGAAAACATCGCAGCCTAGAAGCCCAATGAGTGACTTAATAAAATCATAAGATATCATGCTTAAACTGAAACTCCGAAACAAATAAATAAGCTGGAGACTAATATATACCAAGCAAATGTGTACATAAAACCTTCTAAAACGCATTGTATCTGATAACCTGAATCTTAGCTGAGAATGAACATTCATTCGCTCTAGCAATTCCAAGTGCCAAGTCATGCCACATAACCTCTACTTTGATCTCTTTCAATATTAATCCATCCCAGGCTAAAAGATCCCGCGTCCGATTTTCTCCTAATATACAAATGGGCAATCTCAAGCAACTTCCTCTCCTCAGCAACTACTACGTGCACACGTGGAGGTTTTATGTACCATCAACACCTATAGGTTACCGTTTATTCAGATACCCTTCCTTACTTCAGTATGTCTTTTCAATTAGTGTTTAGGAATACCAACGCATTACTTTGCAATCTAGGTATCTTAACAATAGTAACATCAGAGATCCACCTTAGTTTAACTACCTAACGCATGCTTCATGACTTTTGTAAAATAAGTAGGCTTCATCGTGTTTGAACTACTTGAAAAAAATCCATTAGCATGCGTTAGACATGGAATACATCTTGGACAAAACTCCATACCATGGTAGTAAGCATCATGTCGTTGATCACTTTCAATCATAAAAATAAGTTTGCTTGGAATCACATAAAATTTATGCATGAGAATAACCTCGCTCAAGTTCCTCGACTCAATTATTACTTACTGCACGTGCTTATAACTAATACCCCACATTCATACCTTAAGGATACTTAACTTGGAATACTTTCTCATTGTTCCTTCAAGTATCCTTAGGATACTTTCTCAAATTGTCCTTAGTATCCATGTTGATCGGTATAAATTAAAGCATTAGCTGATAAAACTAGGCTTAATGCCAAATCATCATACTAGTATCATGTCCATCATATTAGTTTTTCATAAAAATGGAGTTACTAAATACATGCTTAAAGTATTTGGTACAAGTAACATATTTAAATCATGTCAATGCTATGGAAAACACGGCTTTATTTAGCAGTGAGAAATAGTCTTCAAAACCATACGTTCTTGGCTACTTCATTTAAACACTTAAGCATGGGAAATAACTTCAAGAGAAAATTTTCATAAGTTTCTTAAATCATAAAACTTAAATCATTCACATAGTCACTCACTACTCTTTTGGCTTCTTAACGTGGGTTTATCATCGCTCTCCTATGCTTCTTCTGTGCCTTAAAGGGATATAATTCCCTGTTAAATCCTTAGATTCTTAGCAGAATACCTCAATAGTTCAGTTACTAAATGGAACTTTCATCAACAAGAGAGTAAATTACTAGCGAGAATGATCAACATCGAAGTGATTTCATGCCTCATGAGCGAGATCCTCATCGAGCGAGATCAAGCATTTCTTTAACAAACTTAACCTACACTACTATCATACCAACGAATTCAGTCTTAATTGTTCTCAAGCGAGATTTCCTTCTTGAGCGAAATCCTCACACAAAATCATGAGATTATATCCTGAGCGAGATCCTCATCCTCCTCAATCTCAGCTCTCGCTCTCAAGCAGCGGGAGCTGTTTGCTTGAACTCTTCCAAGGCACTGTCTGCTTCTGCATTAGACTCTCTTTAACTTCAAAAATCATAACTAAAAATCCTGAACTCTTTTCAAGAAACTTTCTTTCTTAAACAACTTTGGGTTTTAAAAATTGAGTTTTCTTACTTCAAACTTTTTAGCTGAATATCGTTCTTATGGTTAGGCCTGGAGCTTCCAATCTTTACCTCGACCCTGATTAATCGAATTGCCTTCTCTAGCAAAATCCTCGCTT
>NW_024065286.1:190301-206758 GCF_009727055.1 Benincasa hispida | reverse complement strand
GATCGAAACGCAAACGACATACATTCCAACAATACAGTTAGGCATAGATAAAACATCATTTATCGGCAAGCTCAGAATACCAATAAAACACCAAGGAAAAAGGTTCATACCAAATGAAGACTGTTCTTCTATGCCTGAACCCTCAGCAACGGAAAAACCTCCCCCGATTCTACTGGCCTCGGCGAGTATTGTTGACCTTGCAACAGGCACGATCCTAGCGTACGACGAGAGAACAATTTGCCGCGGGGGCCACCACCACAAGAGAAAACCTGGATGTCCTCAACATTCCAAAACCCAAAGATAAGAGTGGGCCGTCTGGTAAAGTTTGATAGAGGGCGGAGGAGAATGACGTCGTGGTTGTTAGAAGATAAGGCAAAGTAGTAGATAACGCTGCTATCGTATAATGGAAATCGCTTATCGTATATATAGCTACAGGACCGTTGTAGGAAAACTGAAATCGTTTAGAAAAATGTTATACGATCGTGTAGAGAATGCGTGAGGTAGACGATCGTTTAGACGAACGAGCTCTACCGTTATAGGCTTCTTGCGATGCGCTTTCACGATCTATTGGGTGCAGGCGAACACGAAGCACGATTGATAAAAAATGAAAACAATTTTCATTGTTTTAATCCACGGGTTTACCATAACCTTCGTAGCTCCACTTTCCACGTCCGAACGTGGATCAATCGCGTTAATTATCAAAATAATTAATCAATTAAGTTAATTAATAAATATAATCATATTATATTTTATATCTAGTAGTTGATATCATATATCTTCTATAGTATTTTCTTCCCCTACTTGATATAAATCATATTTATATCTAGTTTCCTCCAAAATAATGTAATCTTATATATTTAGCCAATTATATTCATATATAATTAACAGTCCAATTATATCATATATATTGAACTTCTTCTTATCAATTTGAACATTTCAAATTAACCCAAACATGGTTCTCAACTTTATCCAAGCTACTCAGGTGAGCCTAATGGATCTGTGCTGAAGCTTCAACGATACTGTGAATGGCTGACTAAACTCTTTAGCCACGAGATCCACCATCCCGTTTAAACTATCAGTGCTTCCACTAAAAGACCAACAGCTGTGAACTCTTCTTACACAAATATATTTCCTAATGTCCAATTGGATATTAACTAATCATGAGTACCCCGATGACCCTTCATAGATGCTCGTTAAGTACAAACTGGGCTAATTTACCGTTGCCCCTGTTAATCTACATCTCACTCCTAAGTACCAACTGATTCCTCTAATGAACAATACAACATACCAAACGTATATGTGAACCCACCTCCAGACATGAGAAGGTGATGTGGCGCCACATCGTTCAGTCCAACAGTCTTAAGGAGTACTATCTACTTACCCCTAACTCGTTGGGAAGGAGTTGAATTCATTCTGTATTAGCTGAGTCCCAGCTCCCAAAATTAAGACGAATTCCCCAAAATGGTAAGTTTTGAATCGGCGACTTGGACACCGCATCCATACAAATCAAAGGATCGTCCTCAATGGCAAGAGTTCCCAACTTACTCAAGATTGAGGTCATGTTACCTATGGTCATCCTAGTGAAGTGAAGTATCTGTCTTGAACAGTGTTATATAACGAGACATTAACACTTCGTGGGCAGGTCTTATACAAACTTTTTTATAGGACACCCTCGCTCGCATGTCTCCAACACGATGATCAGGATCAGACCATCTTGTGGCAAGTCACAACAACTTGTGACCATTCCACAAAGCGGGTGAATCCGTAACATTACCAGGATAAGGTTCCTCCTTTATCTATTTACTACAGACCATTTTGGTTATTCACTCAAGACATGATTTCACCTTGTATGTCACCACATACATGCTTGAGTCACTACAGATAACCAGGGATTTTGTGTTTATTGGTTTGTGGTAAAGCAAATAAAACAAATAACCGAGCAAAAACAACAAGATGTGAAGTAAATATCATATATTAACAATCACAGATATTCATATATACTATTTACAAACTACAGAACACGAGACTTTTAAGGCATCAACCCCAACAATGCCAACAAACCATATCCATCTACGAAGAACCATATAAAGAATTCAATAGACTCATCCTAATGGCAATTAAAAAATCGAAACACTAGTAGTAGGTGAGCAACTTGAAAACCAACATGTAACACCAAAGAGTAATGACCAGACACACCCTAAGCATGGACATGAACCTTAAACGGCAAAGAAAACACCCAAGCTTCATTTACAAGAAAACCTTGTCTTACTGCATTAAAAAACAAAGTTTATTTTTCCTAACCATTATGTTGGAATGCCTTAAATCTGTTGTATGGCGCTTCCAACGATCAATTATGGGGTCTATTCTATGTATTTTCGTATTTATGTTACTCATGTTTATGATCCTAGGATTCAAAGACGTGTGCTATATAAACCCTCTATACACTAGAGGCATGATACATGTCATGAAATGCATGTTTTGGATAATATTTTGATACTTTACTTAGTAAAAATAACTATATCACCCCAATATGTGGTCTTAAATAGATAAATTTTTTCATGTGAAGGTTCTTTTATGATCCAAAGTAGGTTTTTACCGGTTTTGGTTTTATTTTAAGAGCATTTACAGAGAATTTTGACTGTTTTGCAGATGTTGTCGATACGGCTTGCATCAAAATCTTAATTTTCAGAATCGTGTCTAGTCATCCACTATTGCTATTCTCTCAGTTCAAAGTTGTTTCTCAACACTGGAATTGCATGGTAAAATCCTATGACATCATTTTCGATCTTCCCTCAATCGATTTAAGTTTATAAAAGGACGATAAACTTCTTTCTTCAAGCATCTTTGAAATTCAACCACCCTTGGAGGAAATCTCACCTTCCCTTTCAAAAAACTTCAAGAGTGAAAGTTTTTTATGATTGTATGGCAACACTTGGCGGAGGGGAGGGGGTGTCTACCAATTTTAATTTTTAAAATTCTAAACTATGAAAACTAAACTTGAACCTTAATTTTAGAAAATTAAATAGCATTAAACCAACAATTCAAATTATTAAGATATATCAAAATTCAAAATTCCAATGAATCTAAATGTGAATTTAAACTTGAACCTTAAAATTAATAAAATGACACCAACCAATCACTTCAAGTTGATAGCTAAAAAACAAAAGCATGCAAAACAAGAAATCAAACCCAGCATACAATAAAAATTAGAAATTAAACTAAGTGCAAAAGTAAAGTGAGTTTAGGGAAAAGAAGACACCAAATTATATGTTGGACAATAATGCTACATCCACTTCCAAGACTCTTTATGGGTATTTTACTCAAAACAGTTTTGTTGCAGGTGAAAACAAAACCTACACAATCTCAGGATCTAACCAATTTCTTTTTTTTCACAACCCAAGTTGTACTCACATGTTAATACAAAACTCAATGAGAATTAAAATAAAAAAAAATTACCCCTAAATAGGTAAAATATACAAGTTTAGATCAATGAAATTCCAAACATTTTCTCTCAACTATTACACTTATGAAAAATTAAAGAGAATGAGAGGATATTGAACTTTTGGAGCACTTTGGACGAAGAGGAACAATGGAAAAATAAGATGCTGTTTTTTTTTCTCAAGAGGTGAGTAGGAGGATGAAGAATGATTGATTATAAAAATTAAAGGATTTAGCCTCAACTTTGGATTTAGGGTAAAAGAATAAATAGTTGAGATTAAGTAAGAGGGGAAAATGGTAGAGATTAAGTTTAGGAAGGAAAATATTGAAAATGAGATTTTGGAAGGGAATCACCTCTTCTTCTTCTTATTCTTCTTTTTTCTTTTTTTCTTTTTTTTTTCTTTGTTTTTCATATTTCTTCTTTTTTAATTAAAAATTTGGGATGCCACATGTTGAAAACTCATTTGATTGCGAAGGATCCCACATTTCTCCTATTATTTTTCTTTTTCTTTTTCTTTTTATTATTTTTAACAAACCATCATAGGTCATCTTAGGGTTGGTCCACGCTTGATACGTCACTGCCACATCATCAACCACATCGAATTTTTCTTTCAAATCTTCTTTTAGCCGCAACATCTTTGTTTGATTGTCTAATTTGAGTGATCCAAAGTGCGTTGAAATCGTCTCTTTCGAACTTTGTGCTATGAACACTTTAAAAATACTAAAATAATCATTAAATAAAACATTTGTTATCATCAAAACATTATGGTAAGATTGAAGCTCATAAAGCTAACACTCTCTCCCTTGTTTATGATGAAAAAACTACATGAAAAAAAAATATATCAAAGTGGAATATGTGTAAGAATCTCGAACAATTCAAACAAGTCATTAAGAACATAAAAATCTCGAACAATTCAAACAAGTCATTAAGAACGTACATATATTTTTCTAAATAAATTCTCCCCTTTTGTTATCATCCAAAGATAACAATTAAAATATAAGCTCCCTCTCAAAATAATAACAAGTAAACAATAACGATAAAGATTCATCAAAATATATATAATCTAAAAAATAATTAGCATTACTATTACAAAGATAAGTAACATATACCCATTTTTACAAAGAATAATAGCTCCCTCTAAATATTTGAACCATGTGAGTAATAACAAATATCAATCCATTTAATCATCAATTTCTCATAAATAAATACCACAAGTTAAATTAATTATGATTGGCACGATAAACATCTTATTTTTAAGAGACATTTGCGGTAAACTTAATAATATATATATTATATATATATTATATATATAAAGAAAATATGATGGAGTTTCTTATATCAACATAAACATAAATAATAATTTTAATTTAATCGCCTTTTCAATTCCTCAAAAATCCACAATAAATATGCCTTAGAAAATATATTCCATAGAGTAGAATACTTTAAACATACTAAATATGGAATCCAATCTAAGATATTTAAAAATTCACATATGTAATCTTACAAAAAAATACAATTAAGCACTATGAATATGAAATGCCAATTAAAAAGATTCATGAAATTAGGACACCTAATTAACAACAAAATAATTTTATATCACATATCATATGATAATAGTCAATTCAAAATAATCAAATTCTTAGAATTTTGGTATGGTGTCAAATTTAGTTCATACAGGAGAATGTCAATTTAATCGCATAATAATAATAATAATAATAATAATAATAAATAACAAGATACCAAATATGTCTTATATATAAAAAAGATAAAGAAGAATCAACATAATTAATGCTTAATAAGAATTCAATTAAAATATATAATTTCAAACAATTACCTTAAAAAAATATTCATAATTTTTTTTCTTTCACCTCATACTCCCTTTAAACAAAAATCGAATTTCATTTAAAGATCACAAAATAAAGTTTAAATTCACAACCAATAGGAATTCAAAGCAAAAACAAATAAATTGAAATATTTTCTCTTTTCTTATTAATAGGGATTTAACAATTCAAAAAACACATTCAGATTTTAAACCAAGTCATCAAAACATGTAAGCTTTAATTTAAGAATAAATTGTTAAATTCATAAAGCTTTTAAAAAATATAAAAAATATTTTCAAACTTATTTTACAAAGTATTAACAATAAATTATTGAAATCAAATTTAATCATTATCCAAAGAATGAGATCTATCGATGCTCCACAATTTTTGTCATCAGGACATTCAATAATAAAATAGAAAAATATAGATCAATTGTTTCAAACAACTTGATTTCACACATAAATAGTAATAACTAATTCAAATCAATTTCAATTATCAACCAAAATAAATTTGCAAAAGTTTCCAAAAACAGATAAAATATTTAAAATTTGAAACCAACATGGAAACTATCTATAATAAATTAAGAATGAAAATTTCAAATTCAAACAATCAATTTCAAATAATAAGGAAAAAAAAAGATTTTCAATAGATGACATATAGTTCTAAAATTAAAACAACAATTTTAGAAGATAAATCAATTAATGGCAATTTTCAACAAATAATTAATGGCACTTTTCAACAATAACACATAAAAAAAGTAAAGATAACATGAATTCAAGAAGATATTTATAATTAACTCACTAAAGATTCATCTAATAATTAAAAAATAATTAATATCAATTAATAGCAGATCACAATCCATAGCGATTGTAATCACTGTCCAAGTATAATGTGATCGTATTGTCTAAGATATATTGTCCTTTTTGGTTCAAACATAATTGTACCTCTGTTCAACATTTCTTGTTCTCTATTTTTAATCAACATTTCAACCTATTCACTATTTATTATTGATTACATTACCTTAAAAATTTTAAATTGGAATTAATCTCGTAAGATTTGACTCTTGAAATATTTCAAGATTTAATACTTCATCGATAATGTATACTTGTACTTAAACTATATTTATTCTTATTTTTATCACTCATGCACAATCAGTTGATCATGGTGCATTTATTCTGTATTCTGTAACATTCTCTATAATAGATTTGTTCTCCCTTTGTCTCGTGGTCGTCGCTCACATATGGTTAGTAAACCATGTAAATTTGTGTGTCAATTTTCAACTATTTTACGTTTTCTGCGTTCTCTATTTATCAATTTCAGATCAAGTAAACTAATTTCTCTACCCTCACAACATCAAACTAAGCTAGCATGAATCAAAGCACTATCATACTCCTCTATCTTCTGAATCAATTTCCAAACCAACTCGAAAGGGAAGTAGGCCGAAGCTCGAGGAAAATTAGGGTTGATCACCAATTAGGTCAATCACACCTAACATAGGGTCAATTATACCTTGGAAAATCCGGAACCAAGGGCAACGCCTAAATGATTACCTTGGTCAGAGCTAAAGAGGTTCAGGCCATGGTGTGGTCCATTATTCCTCTTGGTTAAATCCAAAGAAAAAAAATCAAAAGACTCTACATCAACCGTTATCCAATACAATGTTATGACTCCAACGGAGGTAACTTTGTTCACATTCTCATAACCTTATCTTGCTTCACTTTATTCGTTATCTCTAACTAGGTATTAAAACTTGTGCTGAAAAGGCCTACACCTATCTATAGTTTCTTCTATTTTACAAGTTACCTCATCCCTAAGTTTATAACTTTAACGTTGAAGGACATACAAGTGAAGTGATTTCTCCTTTTATCATATTTATGCATAAAAAATTTGTATATACATTGTTATTGGTAGATTTACCAAGATGGACTGAAACTGAGAATCTAAAGACTAAAGAGATAGAAAGCCCATGACGTAAATAGAGGCTTGAGATGGTAAACCAAACCAATGGGACCTATGCCTTACCAATAGCTACCTATACATGTCATGAAATGCATGTTTTTGGATGGTATTTCTATACTTTTACTTAGTAAAAATGGTCCTTTATGTGTGTTTTACCCCATCATATAGTCTTAAAGGTATAAAATGGTCTTATGAAGGTCCTTTTAGTTTTAAAAGATGGTTTTTACTGATTTTGGTTGACTTTATGAGTTTTTGCAAGAAACTTTGACTGTTGGAAGAAATTTAGTCGATGCTTTTGAGTTTTTGCAGGAAATTTTAATTTTTTTTTTTTTTTTTAAGAAATTGAGTCGATGCGCCTGCATTGAAACTATAAAATTCAGAATTTTGTCAAGTCGTCTGCAGTTGCCATTCTCACGGTCCAGAGCCATTTTTCAATGCTAAAATTGTTGGTAAACCTTTAAAGCACCAATTTCAGTCCTTCTTTAACCAATTTGGGCCTATAAAAGGATGGGAAACCTTCCCCTTTCAAGTACCCACGAACCATCCACAAAATTCATCCACCCTTGGACGAAACCTTGCCTTCCCAATCATAAAACTTCAAGAATGGAAGTTCCTTTGAAGTCTAGTAGCTCTAGGTCATCCGTACCTTATGAAAACATGCGGAGAGATATGATTCATCATTGAAAAAGGAGAATCCACCTTAGGGAAAGATTAGTAGAATGAAGGATTGTTTCAAGGAATTCTCGTATTGTATTTCTAGCATTTCTTTAGTTTACCTTTGCACTTTTTGATGGAACACGAGACATACGCAATGGAATAAGGATCTAATTACACTCTAATTGCTTCTAATTAAAATGAAATTAGCATGCAAAAGAAAAAATAATAAATTAAAAGGGATAGTGTACAACCTTTCTAGCTCCTTAAAAAAGCTTTTTTTCACTGAATCTCGACCCGACCTCTACCGGACCACCACTAGAGTTTCCTTGCTATTCTCTGGACTCAGAACTAGATTGTGAGACCCGGTGAATGAAGCAATGAAAAGAGAATCAAGGGAGGTTTAAGGTTAATGTGAGAAAAAGGAAATTTTGGTGAGAATTTGGAAACCAAAATTATAGAAAATTTAGCTTGCTAAAAAGAAAAGAAGAAGAAATTTGTTTTATAAAATTTCCTTTTATAAAATAATTACATATATCTAATGCATGTAAAAACTAACCAAAAATCAACACCTCACAAAGCACTAAACCAAAGTGGGCTATGTGTCATTCTATAATGTTTACACATAGTCCACTTAAGTTAGTGGGATTATCCAACAAATGTTGGATAATTCCACTAACTCTAGTCAAGAGAAAAATGGTTTTTTTCCATTTGATCAAAGTCAAACTTTGACTTTCCTAAGCGAAAAAGTCAACCCTTTGATTTTTACAGTTTTGACCCTCTTGACTAATTTTGACCTCTCGAACATGAATCCGCATTCATATTTTCAAAATTCAAATCACATTTGAATATAGAGTGCCATACAAAAATTCGATAGCGATATCTCATATACTTGTCGGTTTTAATCCCTTTTCCTAATTCGAACCATTCGAATTAATCCAACATACCATTCTAAGTTTAATCCATATGAGCTAGCAGGGGGACCTAATGGACCTACAGATCATGGGCTCCAACAATCTGTGATTAACCGGTAAAACTCTTTAACCTAATTAATCAACATTTGTTAACTAACGGGTCATTCCACTAAAGTCCCATAGTTGCACTCCCCTCACTGTAGATATATTTCTGTCCATCTGATATAACCATAACCAGTAGTCAATCTTTCACAAGTTGTTCGTGGTCTTGGCTGGGTCAAAATACTATTTTACCCCGAGAATACTTCTTGTTCCTTCAGTCCCACTGAACATCTAAAGAACAATTAATTTGTGGCCCAACAACAAATCGAGTCTCTCTTAGCCTAGTGAGAGGGTAGGGCCCCTTGTTCTAATTCCAAAGTTAGCACTTAAGGGAACAACCTATCTACTACCACTAGAGATGGGTAGGAGTGAAGTCCATCTTGCACCCTATTGTCCCTAGCTATTTACCTGGTCTTACCCCTAAAATGGGAGGCTTATTGAGCCAGCGCTATTGAGCTTCTATCACCCATGCAGATCTAAGATAATCCCGAATAAACAGGAGTTCATAGTTAGCTCAAGATTGAGATCGAGTTACCTAGGTCATCAAATTTGAATTAGTCAGTTTTATACAGTAAACGGTGTTATAAAGCCAAAGTGACTAAGTCGTGGTCCATCTTATACAAACTCATTGCATAAGATGCCCTCACTCACATATCTCTATATGAACGATTCAGGATCACATCATTTGTACTAAAAACAAAGTAGGCTGCATTCATAGTGTCTCCAGAACAAGAAGCCCAACCTTATCCCTATACTATAGACCATTTTAGGCTATATACTCGAACTTGATCCATGTTTTATGTCATCACATAAAGTTCAAGTCTACATTAATAGCCTCAGGACCTTAGTTTATTGGATTCAAGATTACAATTTCAATAACAATTTTATCGAAAAACAAAACAAACTACGAGTTTTAGGACATAAAATCCAACACAGTGATAGTAGTTTATCATTGTACTATCACTATCTGTCTGATAGTGTTCCATTAGTGACATTTGAATGTGTTCTATCGGTAAGTCGATCCTTCATAGGTCGTTCCTATTTACAGCTAGATCAAAATTATCATTTTACCCCTTAAATACATCTTGTTCCTTAAGCTCACTGACCCTCTATTCAACAATTGATTTATAGTTTAACTTATAAATCATGACCCTCTCATCCATGAAAGGGCAGACTCCGTTGTTCAAGACTAGGCATCAGCGCTTAAGAGAAGAACCTATCTGCTAACCCTAAGTCGAGTAGGAGTGAATTCCATCTTACAAAGCTATGTCTCCAGCTATCTATCCGATCTTATTCCCCAAATGTGAGGCTTATTGAGCAGTGCTATTGAACTACTCTCCCCTATGCAGATCAAAGGATAATCCCAAATAAACTTTGTAGTTAGTTTAGGATTAAGATCAAGTTACCCTAGGTCATTGAATTTGAAATAGTTAGTTTTAATAGTAAACGGTTGTTATAAAAAAGTGACTATTTCGAGGTCTGGTCTTATACAAACTCATTGAACAGGATACCTCTACTCACATGTCTCCACATGAATGATTTTGGATCACATCGTTTGTATTAGTACACAAAATGGGCTGCATCCAATAGTATCACTAGGATGAGGTATCCAATCTCATCCATATACTTATAGATCATTTTGCGTATAACTAAAACTTGATCCTCTTTTATGTTGCTACATAAAGTTAAAGTATTCATATTATAGCCATGGATTTGTTTATTGGATTTTCATAAAAGAATGCAACATCAACAACAATTTATTGAATAAAATACTCAATAATACTTTTATTGATAAATTGAATATATTAACAATATTTTCGAACTACGAGTTTAGGACATTCCCAACAGGTACCTTATTTTGGTAACACTATGGATACGACCTACTTTGTAGATATTATAAATGATTTGATCCAAATCTTTCATGTAGAGACATGCGAGTGGAGGTATCCTATACAAAGAGTTTGTATAAGACTGGACTACAAAATATTTAATCTCTCTTTGTAACACTGTTGATTGAAGAGATTAGTATTTCAAACGATGACCAAATGTAACTCAATCTCAATTTTGAGTGAGTTATGGATTCTTACCTATGAGGGATCGTCATTTGATTTGTGTGGGTGAGAGTGGCCTGAGTTGCCGACTCAATATGCTATCATTTAGAGGATGAGACCGAGTGGGGAGTTGGGAACATAGTTACATAAGATAGAATTTCCTCCTTCCCATTAGAGTAAGTAGATAAATTGTTGCCCTTAAGTGCTGACTTCGGGACTTGAACAATGAGACCCCACCTTGTCACTAGCCCGAGAAGAACTTGGTTTATAGTTGGACCATAAATAAGTTGTTCATTAAAGGATCAATGGTATTTGAGGAACAAGAGGTAATTATAGGGATAAAATGATAATTTGATTCGACTGTAATTACGAACAACTTGTGAAAGACCGACTTACTTGTAATGGTTATAACGATGGACACAAAATATTCTACAGTGTTGGGATTGGTGTCCTAATTCTCCCGGTGATCTCATAGTAAACATTATGTACACATATTGTTATTAATAAAAATAAGTTTTATTTTATATGCATTTACTCAAATCAATAAACTAAGATCCGTGGTTATTTCACGTAACTTAAGCATGTATGTGAGACATACAAGTAGATCATGCCTTAAGTAATAACCTAAATGATCTGTAGTATAAGGATAAAAGAAGGGATACCTTATCTTTGGTGACACTATGAATATGGCCCGCTTTGTAGATGTTACAAGTGTGTAAAATGCTACAAATGGTCTAATCCTGACCATTCATGTAAGACATGTGAACAGGGGTATCCTATACAAAGAGTTTGTATAAGACCGAACCCGAGATGATTAGTCTCTTTATATAACGTAGTTGATAATTGAGACTTACATATCACTAGGATGACCATAGGTGACATGACCTCAGTCCTGAGTGAGTTGGGAACTCCTACTCATGAAGGCGGTCATTTGATTAGTATGGGTGAGAGTGGACAGATTGTCAACTCAACAAGCCTACCTTTTTGGGGATTCGTCTGATTGGGAAGCTGGAAACTCAGCTATACAAGACGAAATTCACTTCTTCCTCGAAGCAGGGGTAAGTAGAAATATGCTTTTCTAGGTCTTGAACATAGTGGAACACCTTCTCTTTGGAAGAGAGGACTCAGTCATAGTAGGACTATGACTTATTGTTCATTAGAGGAATTAGTGGTACTTAAGGAGTTAGATGTAACTACATGGGCAAAATGGTAAATTGGCTCAGCTGTACTTACGAGCGATTTGTGAAGAGTTATCGCACTGTTCATTGGTCATATGGATATAGAAATATATCTGTAGTGAGAAGAGTGCAACCATTAGTCTTTAGTGGAGTGATCAAAAGTTAACAGATGGTGAATTTCGTGACTTTCGTGACTAAAGAGTTTAGTCAGTTATTTACGTATCGTTGGAGCTTCAAACTATAGGTCCATGAGGCCCTCTTGGTAGCTCAATGGGTTCAAATTGATAATCAGATTTTGAGTTGATTTGAAGTGTTCAAATTAATAGAGGAAATTCAATTATATGTTATATAATTGATATGATGTATTAGATACATTAATTGGAGAAATTAATATAAATATGAATTATATTAAATACCATAAAATAGAAAAAGAACTATGGTTTATATGTTTCATATGATGAAACATTAAAATTATAGGTTATAAATATAATATGATAAGTTGGTTATCATATTTATTTATAATAAATTAATTATATGATAATTAATTATTTTTTCTCTAAGAACCGAATTGAGTGAGAGGTTATTGGAAGTTTTATGATAACCATGAGATAAAAAGGAAAATTGTTTTCCAAAAATTAGTAGTTGATTCATTCGGGAAAAATCTCACGAAAAAAGGCTATCAAGTAAAAAGTGTTTTTACTAAGCGATAGCATTAAGAGCATACACGATCGAGCTATGAGTTAACTATACAATAGTTACTCATTTGATCGTTGCTACACGATCGAGTAGCAAAGTCTATATGATAGACTTCATCTTCTAAACAATCGAACATCGTCTATACGATAGACTGTCTTCATCTCCCACTTACTCGATCGTCTACCTCCTGTTTTTATCAATCTAAGACCATACAGAGCCTACAACTCTTGGATTCTCACACTGAGAATACCAAGGTAACCATTGTGGTGGTGTTCCTATTCGTTCATGGATCAAGTTGGCCTCAATTGGGTTCGAGATAAATCTAGTTGTTCGTGCTGTTGGCTGTTCCGTTCGTTGCATTCAAGTGCATCGTTGGACGCATTGGACATTGATCGAGGGATACTTGAAGAATATTTCTTTAAAGGTATGCATACTCTATCCCTTGTATCTTCTTGTCACATGCTATAATTTTTGTATATGCATAATCTGTTTGTTTCGTTTTGACTGTAGTTGTTTGTGTTCATTCTAAATGGGATTTGGAACGATCCACTTCCACTGCTCAAAGGATCTCTATTTAGATTTATTTCATACAGTTCATAAGAGTGTTGCTATAGATTTATAGTGGAGTGTCTCATAGTTAATGAATGTTGATTAATTTAATTAAAGAGTTTAATTAATTAATCTCGGGTCATTGAAGCTTATATTGTAGGTCCATTAGGTCCCCCTACTAGCTCACAATGGTTAAAATAAGGATTATTAGTTTTTTTAAAGAATCTAAATTGTTCAAATTGTTTAAAGGAATCTATCACTACAATATTTTTTTGTCTCTACCGACGGTTTTTTCTACCAACGCAACAAAAAATTTCAATAGAGCTACATTTTGCGGATGCATTTTCAATGCATGGGTGAATGTGTGGGTAAAACATCACTTCTGCCGATGAATATATATGCGTGGGTGAAACACACACACAATGTACGTTATTTGTCTTAGATTTAGGATGGTTTTTTAGATGTTTTTATAAGATTTGACATATTTGCTAGTGATTTTTAGAAATTACTTAAAATTAGCAAAAAAGACCAAAATATGCTTAAAGAGGTCAAAAGGATCAAACCAAGCCAAAACTAGGTTGAAACCATCGAGAAAAGTTGAGAAAAGATGAAGAAACCCTAGAGAAAGGGCAACGCTACGGCATTAGGTCGGTGCTGTTCTCTACGCTAAAATCTGAGAGCACCAAATTGAAGAGTCAGATGAGGGTGTTGATCAAGAAGAGCAAGCTGAGGAAACAAGGAAGGAGGCACCTAGACATACACATGCATGGAAGCCACCTTCTCCTCCTGTTTTACCTATTGACAAATTACCTTACCCTCAACATTTTCAAAAGAAAAATTTAGATACACAATTCTCCCAGATTTTGGACATGTTCAAGAAGCTTGACATTAATATTCCATTCATAGATGCACTTACACAAATACCTAATTATGTGAAGTTTATGAAGGAGGTGTTATCTAAGAAGAAGAAATTTGAACAGTATGAGATGGTAAACTTGACAGAGGAATGTAGTGTCATCTTACAAAAGAAGCTTCCTAAAAAATTAAAAGATCTAGGGAGCTTTATTATTTCTAGTACTATTGGCTCCTTTACTGTTAAGAAAACTTTATGTGATTTAGGTGCTTTTATTAATCTCATCCCTTTGTTTGTTTAAGGAAGCTTGGACTAAAGGAAGTGAACCCTACCACTATATCTCTACAGATGGCTAATAGATCTTTAGCATATTCACGGGGTATAGTTGAAAAATTTGCTTGTCAAAGTGCGCCAATTTATTTTTCTTGCAAACTTCGTGGTTTTGGATATGAAGGAGGATTATGAGATCCTCATCATCCTAGGAAGATCTTTCTGGCCACGGGAAGAGCACAAATTGATGTTAAGGAAGGTAAGCTGACTTTCAGACTCAAGATAAGGTAACTTTTGGCATTTACCCATCACTCAAGCTTTAATGAGGTAAGTACATGTCATAGGAATATATATTATATATATATTATATAAATATATATATAAGAGAAAACTGCCAAAAAACCGGTGTTGGCTCGAACCCACGACCTCACAACGGAAGCCGTGCACGCGCATTAGCCTCAGAGCGTCACAACGCTATGGAAATTCTTCCTATCCGCCTCACGTTGGAGCATCGCAGCACTGATGCACAAACAACAGCAGATTAGTTCAATTTGGCACCAAATTTCTTCTGTTCTTCATCTCGATCAACAATAATGTTTGCCATAAACATGACCCAGACTTTGCAAACTCGATAGTAGTAATAAATTTGCCCATAAACAACGGGCCTTTATAAATCTTTAAACAAATTAAAGAAATTAAGCCCTAAAGTGCCAAGACCCGAAACCACCCAATTGCAAACCTCATTCCAGAAAATAAACAGAGGCATTCGACTCATTCATATATTCACAATGAAAAACGAAAATTCCACTTTTGCTCTGAATTTCGAATCAAATTGGTAAGAAAAATTGTATGATTGACTCTGATACCAATTAAAGGGATTGAATCCCAGACGGAAGCGTGTGAATATCGTACGTTTTAAATTTCAATTGATTAAAACGGAAAACTCAAAGAAACATGAACAAAAAATCACAGGATAAACATAAAAACCAAAAATCACAACATGCTTTGAGAGGAAAGAAAAAAGAGTTGGGACTTACCTTTGAAGAATACCAAATCTTCATGAATCCTCTCCCAATCCACAAGATCACGAACTGACATATTTTCCCAATCTCACCAAGAAAACGTAGCAATGGATTTTGGGCACCACCACAAGGCTTCCAGGAGGATTTCACACGGAGAGACTTTCTCACATAAAAACCCAATTCATGTACAATGGGGAAAGTATAGAGATTAGTGGGGAGGGAGTTATAAAAATAACTTCCTCCCTTTTATTTAAAAACAAATTATTTTTTTTAATTTTAAATTAATAAATAAGTTTTAATTTCCTTCTCTTTCCTTTATCAAAAAGAAGTTTTGTAAAGTGAGGGGTATGGTTTTTACGTAAAGAACACAGAAATTAAGAAGGTCATTGATGGAGAGAAAAAAACCACTATTGACCCCTACCATTAGTGCACAAACATGCAAGCACGTTAGCAAAAGAACGAATATGCTTACTCTAATGACTGCCGAGCTATTTTGTTATCTTGTTGAGTTTGCTACAAAAATCACTTCCTCTAAATATTTTATTCCAGTGTCTCAACTGATTTTAGTGCTCTACCTCTAAAATCCCTCCTTTTGATATAGCGGAACGAACTATTTGACTTTGTCCTCTTCGTCTTACTTACTCCTTCGTCCTTTGAGCCTATTATGCTAAAGGAATGATGTGGATCTTTTGAGTTCTTGCTCAACAACACAGGAAAGGGTTAAAAATCTTGTAAATACATTTAAGCATGTCTTTCTAGATCACAAAAGTCAATAACCAGAACTGTTATCCTATTAGAATAGAACGAATTTTAAGTATATAAGTGTCTAGCTGTAGGAGAGACTTTACTGATTCCCCTTTTCTCCCTCAAAATCTCTCAAAAAGCAAATTTTACAAAGAAAAAGTTCTCTGTAAAAACTTCCCTTAATTTTTTTTAAAAAAAAAAAAAAA
>NW_024065286.1:185046-189978 GCF_009727055.1 Benincasa hispida | reverse complement strand
GGCCATGGGCTAGTGATAGACCCGGAGTTGCATCGAACAATGAGAACTAAACATGACGATATAAATGCAAGTTGCACGCAATGAGTCAATAAATCTTCAGAATATTCAAGACAGTCAATCCCTGAGCTAGTACCAATCTTTCAATTCTATTAGACAATGAAAATAAAAGTAAACTAAGATAATCAAGTTGTAGATAAATAGTGTTTAGGTTTGAAATTGATTAAAACAATCAAACAAGGAGTTGGTCAGAACAGGGCTTCAGTTTTATGTTTCAACCAAAAAGCATGTTGATTAAAGGACCGATTTAAGTGGATTGTTAAGCTAAGACCAATGAGAGAGCTCAAAGTATCGATGAGAAACTTTAGTAAGACCCATGGGATTGCTTAGAAATTGCTCAGAAAACCCATGAGGTAGCTTGGAGGCAGTTTAAAGGACTCATGGGGAAGCTTAGAGGTGGCTCAAAAGACCTAGGAGGGAGCTTAGAAGTAATTCAGATGATCCATACGAGAGCTTAAAAATAACATGGAGGACCCATGTAATAGTAGTAACATTGAGTTCCTAGTTGTAGTATGGAAGATCCATGTAGTAGTACCTACTGGTACCATGAAGGTTCTAGTAATACCATGGAGAACCCATGGAGCACATATGCAAAGGACCTAATAGTGACCACAGTGGACTTAGTAGTACCATGTAAGTCCTTGTTGTAGCGTGGATCACCCATGTAGTAGTATCTAGTTGTACCATGTAGGTTTTAGAAGTATAATGGAGAACTCATAGAGCACTTATGTAAAGGACCTAGTAGTACCATGAGGAATCTAGTAGTGCCAAGGAGGTCATAATACTACCACAGATGTCCCATAGGACACCTTTATAGAGGACCTAACAGTGTCATGAAGATCCAAGTAGTATTATGAATAACCCAGGGAAAACCTAGTGGTACTAAGGAGCACTACCGTTGGACCTCCACACTAGGCCTTCAAGTTCATAACACATAATTCATGAAGGAGTTAGTGAAAAGCTAAATGGGTGATATTGAGATTGGTGTCCTAATTCTCCCAGAATCTCGTAGTTTGTAAACATTGTACACATTGTTAATAATAAATAAGAGTTATTTTATTTGCATTTACTCATATCCAATAAAAAAGATCCCTGGTTATTTAATGTAAACTTAAGCATGTATATGAGATATACAAGTGGATCATGCCTTAAGTAATAACTTAAAAGGTATATAGTATAAGGATAAAGGAGAGATACCTTATCTTGGTGACACTACGGATACAGCTCGCTTTGTATAGGTTTACAAGTGTTGTGAACTACTACTGATAGTTCGATCCTGACCGTTCATGTGGAGACATGCGAGTGGGGGTGTCCTATACAAAGAGTTTGTATAAGATCGGACCACGAGATCATTCGTCTCTTTATATAACGCTGTTGATAATTGAGACTTACATCTCACTAAAACGACCGTAGGTGACATGACCTTAATCCTAAATGTTTTGGAACTTCTGCCTATGAGGGCAATTTTTTTATTAGTATAGGTGAAACTGACCAGATTGCCAACTCAACAAGCCTACCTTTATGAGGATTTGTCTAATTGAGGAGTTGGGAACTCAGTTACACGAGACGAAACTCACTCCTTCCCAAAAGTAGGGGTAAGTAGATAAATTGCTCTCTTAAGGGCTGATTTCGAGTCTTGAACATAGTGGTCACATTCTCTCTGTGGAAGAGAGGACCCAGTCATAGTAGAACTATGACTTATTGTTTATTAGAGGAATCAGTGGTACTTAAGGAGTTAGATGTAACTATAAGAGCAAAACACTAAATTGGTCCAGCTGTACTTACGAGGGATCTGTGAAGGGTTATCACACTGTTGATTGTTTGATATGGACACAAAAATATATCTGTAATGAGAAAAGTGCAGCTGTCGGTCTTTAGTGGAGTGCTCGACAATTAACGGATGGTGGATCTCGTGACTAAAGAGTTTAGTCAGCTATTCACGTACCGTTGGAGCTTCAAGCTACAGGACCATAAAGTCCCCTTAGTAGCTCAATGGGTTAAAGTTGAGAATCGGTTCTTAGGGTTGATTTGAAGTGGTCAAATTGACAAGAGGAAACTCAATTATAATGATATAATTGGTGTGATGTATGAGATACATCAAGTGGAGGAATTAATGTAAATATGATTTACATTAAGTACTATAAAATAGAAAGGAACTATGGTTTGTATGTTTCGTAAGATGAAATATTAAAACTATAGGTTATAAATATAATATGGTAAATTGGTTATCATATTTATTTATAATATATTAATTATATAATAATTAATTTTTTTTTCTCTAATAACCGATTGAGTGGGAGGTTATTAGTGGTTTTATGGTAACAGTGAAATAAAAGAAAATTTGTTTTCCTAAATTTAGGGATGTTACCTCATTCAGAAAGAACTCATGGATAAGCTATCAAGTGAAAGAATTTCACTAAGCGATAGCTAATTGAAAGACTAAACGATCGTTTACCTTTAACTATACAATAGTTCATCAACTGATCATAGCTACACGATCGAGTGGCTAAGTCTATACCATAGGCTTCCATTTACTAAACGATCGAGCACATCATCTATACGATAGACAGTGTATTATCTCCCACTTGCTCGATCGTCTACTCGATCGTAGTCCTCCAGTCTCTTCCTCAAGCCAAGATCATACAAAGCCCACAACCTGTCTCTTATACACATCTAGATGTGTATAAGAGACAGGTCTTTAGTGGAGTGCTCGACAATTAACGGATGGTGGATCTCGTGACTAAAGAGTTTAGTCAGCTATTCACGTACCGTTGGAGCTTCAAGCTACAAGTCCATAAGGTCCCCTTGGTAGCTCAATGGATTCAAGTTGAGAATCAGTTCTTAGGGTTGATTTGAAGTGTTCAAATTGACAAGAGGAAACTCAATTATAATGATATAATTGGTGTGATGTATGAGATACATCAAGTGGAGAATTAATGTAAATATGATTTACATTAAATACCATAAAATAGAAAAAGAACTATAGTTCGTATGTTTCATGAGATGAAATATTAAAACTATATGTTATAAATATAATATGGTAAGTTGGTTATCATATTTATTTATAATATATTACTTATATGATAATTAATTTCTTTTTCTCTAATAACCAATTGAGTGGGAGGTTAATGGTAGTTTCATGGTAACCGTGATATAAAAGGAAATTTGTTTTCCGAAATTTAGGGGTGTTGCCTCATTCGAAAAGAACTCACGGATAAGCTATCAAGTGAAAGAATTTCACTGAGCGATAGCTGATTGAGAGACTAAACGATCGCTTACCTTTGACTATACGATAGTTCATCAGCTAATCGTAGCTACACAATCGAGTGGCTAAGTCTATACGATAGGTTTCCATTTACTAAACGATCGAGCCATCATTTATACGATAGACAGTGTATTATCTCCCACTTGCTCGATTGTCTACTCGATCGTAGTCCTCCAGTCTCTTCCTCAATCCAAGATCATAAGAAGCCCACAACTCCTGGATTCTCACACCGAGAATACCAAGGTAACCATTATGGTGGTGTTCTCACTCAGTTCGTGGATCAATTGGTTTCGTGGAGGCTGTGTTCATTGTGTTCATGCTGTTAGTAGCTATCTGTACGTTGCATTCGAGAGTTTTTGTGGACGCTTGTAAATTGATCGAGGGATTCTTGAAGAATGGTTTAGGTATGCATCCTCTATCCCTTGTATCATCGTTAAGTATGTTGTAACTTCGTGTTGTGCATGACCTGTTAGTTTCCTTTTTAAGGCTGTAATTGTTTTGTTTTCAATTCGAATGGAATTGGGAACGTTCCCTTCCACTGCTCATGAAAATCCTCATATTTGATTTCCTTCAATTGGTATTAGAGCCAGGTTCTGATATTCCAAATACCATTTCTGTATTGAACTTCTTTTACAGTCATAGTGGATTTTCTGCATTGCGTTTAAGAGTTAAATACGTTTGTGGATCTGTTAATGAATGTTTACAGGATGGTTGCCTCTGTTTAAAGCTTCCTTTTATTTACAAAGTTTTAATTTGTAAGGGCCTCTGCGTTTTTGGGCATAATTAACAAGCAATCGAGTCTGTAATTCAAAGTGTTTAAAATTGTTGAGTCATTCGTGATGAAGTTTCGAAGCATGGAGATGTGGTTCTCATTAAGGAAGAAGACCAAAGGTTGGTCATATCGTATAGCCTAAGGTAAACGATCATTGAGATTTGGCTAAACGATCATGTAGAAATGTTTTGCCCGATCGTGTAGTATTTACTAAATGATTAATGCTAAACGATGGGGTAAAGAGTTTACTCAATCGCGTAACGTTGGTTGCTCGATCACATGGACGCAAGAGTTAAACAATCGCGTAGAGCATTTGATGCTCATCGTTTAATAAAAGGCATGCACACTAAACGATCGTGTAATTAGCATGCTTCATCACATAGTCACAACTACACGATCACCCGGTATAAGATATCTTAGCGCTTGCTCAACGATCGTTTAAACGATTTTGTTTCACCGCATCGTTGTCGTTTAGTCGATCGCTCAAGGCTTGCATTGCACAATGCGTGTTGCATGATCGTGTGCCTTCATGCTTCATCGCATAGTCACAGGTACACGATCATTGTTAAATGTTCGTTTAAGCTCAGGAAACGTTGGTAAATGATTGAGTAAAGAGTTTACTCTATCATATAGGCGATCACAAAATTTGGTACACAATCAAGAAAACGCGTTTCTTCGCCCGGATGGTTCGAGACCCAGTTCACCTGTTTAAATCGGAGTCTATACGATAGGCTTCCATTTACTAAATGATCAAGCACATCATCTATACGATAGACAGTGTATTATCCCCCACTTTCTCAATCGTCTACTCGATCATAGTCCTTCAGTCTCTTCCTCA
>NW_024065286.1:113636-185021 GCF_009727055.1 Benincasa hispida | reverse complement strand
AGCCAAGATCATACAGAGCCCACAATCCTGGATTCTCACCACGATAATACCAAGGTAACCATTGTGATGGTGCCCTCACTCAGTTCGTGGATCGATTGGTTTGTGGAGGCTGTGTTTTTTGTGTTTGTGCTGTTGTAACAGTTGTTTGTTGCGTCCGAGAGTTACTGTGGACGCTGTAGATTGATCGAGGGATTCTTGAAGAATGGTTTTTTAAAGGTATGCATCCTTTATCCCTTGTATCATCGTTAAACATGCTATAATTTCGTATTGTGCATACCTGTTGTTTCCATTTTAAGGCTGTAATTGTTTTGTGTTCAATTGGAATGGAATTGGGAACGTTTCCTTCCGCTACTCAAGGAAATTCTCATGTTTGGTTTCCTTCAGGTGAGGCATTAGCTTCCGTTTTGGGTAGTGGTATCATAACAGTTTAAAGAGTAATAACTCAAATGTTTCATGAATTAAGAGGAGAAATTTATGAGCCTAATGGTTTAGTACATAAAACTAACGCCTATTTAAGCAAGAAGATTTATTCGTCAAAGGTACACCAAAAATATTCCGTACTACTGATCTCTACTACACACCTCTCTTGACCCCTTACTGCACAAGTATAATCAATGTATTGAATTGTAAAAAGAATATAACTAAGGCACGTGTAAACCACATAGATAATAGCAAACCAAAAATCAAACACACAACATAAGAAGTTTCAAGGAGAAAAGGGCCATGTAAGCTTTCAACATAAGCCCACACCACTTTGAACAATAAAAAAAATATATGTATCAGACTGTACAACCTAATTAACTACTTGAATTTAATATTTTGTTCAATAACATATGATAAGATTTGAACCTCAGACTTTTGCTCAATGATATAATTGATTGAGTACAATTATATTAAATTAAGATGCATGGTAACTTTTGCCATTAATTGTTTAGTAACAAGAAAAAGTAGATTCACAAGGAAGAAATAAAAAAGGCCTAAGAAATTTCAAGATTGCTACTATTTTGATTTAAGAAAAAACACATTTAATTTATATATAAATATATGAAACATTAATTAAGGTTGCAAAATTATTATAAGGGAAATTATGTTAAATGAAAAATTGTTAAAAAAATATTTTCAATATAGCAAATATCATAGTTTATCAATAATCTATGCAGTAAAAAATATAATACCATCTATCAATATCTATCAGTGATATTGATATTTTGGGTTATATTAATATTTATCTATTTTACTATATTTGAAAACAATACTTCATAAAAGTCAAGTCATTAATGAATATAAAATTCACCTACTCTCGATTCATTACCGCATAAAAAGAGTCAATTCAATTTTAGAGATAAGATTTCCAATTATTTTTAGCATTATAAATTAAACTAGCATAACCTATAGCAATAATGAAGACTATATACATAAACATGTTATTGTTGTTGTTGACGGTTTTTAAAAAATAATAATAAATAAATAAATAAATAAAATACACCTCAACAATAAGCTTAAACTAGTATATGAAAACACGTAACAATATGTTCTGTAAACTCCTAAGAAATTAATGTCAAGGTCCATAGTTTCATTCTAAAAAAGTTAATATTTCTTTTTCCTAGCATTTTCAAGTATATAAATGAAGAAAAAGAGATAATATAATCATGGATCACATGTCAAAAATGTTGTTGGACTAAACTATACGTATTAATTTATTAAATGGACTAACTTTATTAATTAGAGCGAGCAATTTTACTTCAAAGCAAAGATGGAGGTAAATAAATGAAGAGCATATTCTTTTGTCATGTTCAAAATTATTTTGAAACATATATTTTAGATCATGTTTGGTAACTATTTTATTTTTTTGTTTTGTTTAAATTAAACTTATAGACACTATTCCACCTCCAAATTTCTTATTTGTTATCTATCTTTACCATAGTTTTAAAAAATCGAGCCAAAATTTGAAAACAAAATAAAGTGCTTTTGAAAATTTTTTTTTTTAAATTTGGTTAAAGAATTTAACCATTGTAATTAAGAAAGATGTAAATATGGTAAGAAATTGGGAGAAAATAGGCTTAATTTAAAAAATAAAAACAAAAAGCGAAATAGTTACCAAACGGGGCTTAGTTATTTAAAATCGATTGATTGTTGATTTTACCTTATGAATGTAATTTTTCAAATTATTAAAACTATGTTCGGGAATGATTCGAAAATGCACATAATTTTAACTATTCTAAAATTTCATCAAAACAATTTAAATATTTAATTTTGAAAATAAAAAAAGACACATTAGTGTTCTAAGATTTTTTTTTTTTGTTATTTTTAATTTAATTTGTTTTGATAACAAACAATTTAAACTAATGACCATAAATGATTGCTATAATTTATAATCTATCTCGAAATTATTAATGATTTTTAATGTTCTATACATTTATTATTATCTTTTAAATATTTTAGAAATGAAGATATTTACAATTTCCATTATTTCTAAGCTCTCAAAATAGTCACATCACTAAACAACTATAGTTTTAACCCTATAGTTAACATGAGTATAAGTTGAACTACATAAGACATATCATTTTTCCATGGTATTAAAGGTTTGAATTCTCCTCCCGAAGCCTAATTATTATAACTATAAAAAGCCTGCAATCTTGATATGATGTAGGTTGTGGAGTACTTTTCTAATATGAATAAATTGGAGAATGGTTTTAATTTGGACAAATATCAATTAATACCGTTAAATTTGGGCATTGTATCAATTTAAGCCCTAAATTATTAATTATATTAATTTGAATTCTAAATTTTTATAAGTATAACAATTTAACATTGAACATTCATTAGTGTATCAATGTAACATCATGAACTTTCATAAATGTATCAATTTAGCCTTTCATTATGTTTTATTTAACTATATTATGAAAGTTTAGGGTTTAAATTGATATGTTTAAAAGTTTAGGGTTTGAATTGGTACAAATATTAGTTTGGGACTTAAATTATACACCTATAAAAAGTTCAGGGCATTTGTTTCGATACAATTATTATTTGGGGTTTAAATTGATACAATTTCTAAAATTTATGGGTATAAATTGAAAATTTTCAAATAGAAAAAGAGAGAAATAGGTTTGCAATCTCATATTTTCTCGATCAATAGTTTTTATCTTTCGAAACATTTTAATTTTAGCCAATTTTTAGGTTTCAAAAACAAACTCTTAAAATTATTTTATTTTAGTTTTCAAATTTTGATTTGAATTTTAAACGAAACTATTTGGTTTATATATTTATATATATTTAATAATTAACACGATATGAAGGCATCCAATTAAATATTGAGAGTGATTCACTTGTTAAAATCTCAATTTGCTAGAGAATGACTTGGGCTTTGGCCCATTAGAAAAATGTTTTTTTGTTTTTAAATGCTTTGTCTCACATTAAAAAGATTAGTAAAATCTTTTTCCACACTGTGTTTGTCATTGTTGTTGTTAAGTGAACAAGTTTTGGGTAATTACACTTTTGTATTAAAAAATAAACTTTTTACTATTTTTCTTTCATTTGTTGAACAAAAAATGTTACCATTGTATAAACGAATCATCTCTTCTTCCTTCTGTTTTATGTTCTTTGTGATACTATTCTGAACAAACTTTTTCTTAATTCCATCCTTTTCAACGAGTGTATATTTGAAAAATGGTATTGTGTTTAACCTGCAAGAACAACCAGAAAATAGTGATTTAGCATTGAGGCCGCATTGAATTTTACTTTCAATGCAGTGGTTTCTTCCGCCGCACAACTATGATCTACTTTTGGTTTCTACAATAACTTTCAACCCTCACAATTGAAAGAGAATGGTGTTACAAAATAAATGTTTACCTTATTCAGTTTTTTGAGTTTGATTAGTATTTATTAATAACTTGAAATTTAAATAAATATGAAAATAATTATTTCTTGACTTTTTAATGATATTGTTTTGATATCAAAGATGTCAAAAGACTTCAATGTCCTTGAATGTCTCCTCGAAGGTCAAAATTCTCATGAAGCATGGTACGTTGAGGTCTTCATCCAATGGAAAATATCCTTTGACTATTTGCCCTTAAAATTTACAGTAAAATCAAACATGTCTTATCCTAAAGAAGGTCTTAGATGTAGAACACATATGCCAACCAATCATAAGAAAAGAAAATCATATCGTACTTAATAAATTACTTTACGAGTTAATTTTAACGTTAAACGATCATTTCCATCGACAGAGAAAAATGCATTTGAAAACGTACCCTAATTTCACGTCACGGACATCCCAAAAGTTTTCATATAAAATACACCGCATACGAATGCTAGTCCATCTCGAGATCTTAGAAACATACTAATTTTTGAAGATTATCACCAGACACGTCAAACAACTGCAATAAATACAAATATGTTGGAAAGTGACAAAATCTATTGAAAATTAACACATCACAAAAACAAATCATACATAAAAAACATATAAAAGAAATGTTGAATAGAAAATAAAAAAAAAGCATGGTGGATTAACATTAAAAAGCAAGAATTGTGGGTGTATAATAGTGTGTGATGTACTAAGTTTTTTTACACAAAAATGGCCACAACAACTCACATGCATTTCTCTGTTTAACCCTAATATTTCAAAGATTTTGTTTCCTCTCTTGGCTCTTCCTTAGAGGTCCCATGTGAAAGACATTGGGATATTTTATTGAAACTTCCATTTTAATTCTCAAATGTTTATAAACCACACTTTTGATAATGCCATTCATGGCCCTACCTCTTCTTGGTTGGGAAAAGAATTTTTTTTCCCTAATTGATCTAATTTCTATTTGGTTCTTCAGTTTTTAAAATGTTATACATTTTCCTTAAATTTTGAATGTTGTTTCAATTTAGTTCATTAGATTTCTAAATGTTGCAATTTATCTTTGACATTTGTGTTTTGTTTGAATTTGATCCTTAAATTTTAAGATTTAACATTTTTAATCTTAATTTTCATTATATTTACTTTCAAAATTGGCGTTAATGTCTATTGAATAATTTAAAATTATGTGAAATAGAATTTAAATTTAATTTTAAAAATGATGAAAAATGTGAAACTTAATTATTATAATTATTTAGTTATTTTAATTTTATTATATGTTAACATGTAAGATTGAAAATGAGTATTTAGTAAAAAACTTAGTTAGAAATGTAAATCTTGAAATCTAGAAACTAAAATCAAACAAAAATCAAATGTCAGAGTAAAATTGCAACATTTTAAAATCCAGTAGTGACTAATTGAAAAAAAAATTAAAACTTCAAGGACCAAATGTGTAATTTTAATTTAAGGATCAAATAGAAATATTAATTAAGCTACCAAAAATGTATTATATATAAAGAAAGAGAAGCATGTCTATTGCAGTAGTTTTTTTTTTTTTTTTTTTTTTTTTTTTTTTTTTTTTTTTTGTAGTGGTTTAAGAAGGCAAAATTTAAAAATTGCAATGGTGTCTAGTAATTATAATAATTTACAAAACCACTGCAAATGTATAGTATTGCAGTGATTTTTTTTTGTTTGCAAAAATTTATAAATGGTTGAAAATATGTCTATTGTTATAGCGATAATTGTAATATCTTTGTTAAGGGTATAAAAGAGTGTGTTACAACTATTAAGTTTAGTGTTATTTGTGATGATAGGCTTACAGTAGTTTTCTTTTTTTTCCTTTTCTTTTTTTTTTTTTTTTATACAGAGATCGTAGCTACACGATCGAGTGGCTAAGTCTATACGATAGGTTGCCGTTTACTACATGATCGAGCACATCATCTATACGATAGACAGTGTATTATCCCCCACTTTCTCAATCGTCTACTCGATCATAGTCCTTCAGTCTCTTCCTCAAGCCAAGATCATACAGAGCCCACAAGTCCTGGATTCTCACACCGATAATACCAAGGTAACCATTGTGATGGTGCCCTCACTCAGTTCGTGGATCGATTGGTTTTGTGGAGGCTGTGTTTTTTGTGTTTGTGCTGTTGGTAACAGTCTGTTTGTTGCGTCCGAGAGTTACTGTGGACGCTTGTAGATTGATCGAGGGATTCTTGAAGAATGGTTTTTTAAAGGTATGCATCCTTTATCCCTTGTATCATCGTTAAACATGCTATAATTTCGTATTGTGCATAACCTGTTGGTTTCCATTTTAAGGCTGTAATTGTTTTGTGTTCAATTGGAATGGAATTGGGAACGTTTCCTTCCGCTACTCAAGGAAATTCTCATGTTTGGTTTCCTTCAGGTGAGGCATTAGCTTCCGTTTTGGGTAGTGGTATCATAACAGTTTAAAGAGTAATAACTCAAATGTTTCATGAATTAAAGAGGAGAAATTTATGAGCCTAATGGTTTAGTACATAAAACTAAGCCTATTTAAGCAAGAAGATTTATTCGTCAAAGGTACACCAAAAATATTCCGTACTACTGATCTCTACTACCAACACTCATCTTGACCCCTTACTGCACAAAGTATAATCAATGTATTGAATTGTAAAAAAGAATATAACTAAGGCACGTGTAAACCACATAGATAATAGCAAACCAAAAATCAAACACACAACATAAGAAGTTTCAAGGAGAAAAGGGCCATGTAAGCTTTCAACATAAGCCCCACACCACTTTGAACAATAAAAAAAAATATATGTATCAGACTGTACAACCTAATTAACTACTTGAATTTTAATATTTTGTTCAATAACATATGATAGAAATTTGAACCTCAGACTTTTGCTCAATGATATAATTGATTGAGTACAATTATATTAAATTAAGATGCATGGTAACTTTTGCCATTAATTGTTTAGTAACAAGAAAAAGTAGATTCACAAGGAAGAAATAAAAAAGGCCTAAGAAATTTTCAAGATTGTACATATTTTGATTTAAGAAAAACACATTTAATTTATATATAAATATATGAAACATTAATTAAGGTTGCAAATTATTATAAGGGAAATTATGTTAAATGAAAAATTGTTAAAAAAATATTTTCAAATATAGCAAAATATCATAGTTTATCAATATCTATCAGTAAAAGATATAATACCAGTCTATCAATATCTATCAGTGATATTGATATTTTGTTATATTAAATATTTATCTATTTTACTATATTTGAAAACAATACTTCATAAAAGTCAAGTCATTAATGAATATAAAATTCACCTACTCTCGATTCATTACCGCATAAAAAGATTCAATTCAATTTTAGAGATAAGATTTCCAATTATTTTAGCATTATAAATTAAACTAGCATAACCTATAGCAATAATGAAAGACCTATATACATAAACAATGTTATTGTTGTTGTTGACGGTTTTTAAAAAAATAATAATAAATAAATAAATAAATAAAATACACCTCAACAATAAAGCTTAAACTAGCTATGGAAAACACGTACAAATATGTTCTGTAAACTCCTAAGAAATTAATGTCAAGGTCCATAGTTTCATTCTAAAAAGTTAATATTTCTTTTTTCCTAGCATTTTCAAGTAATAAAATGAAGAAAAAGAGATAATATAATCATGGATCACATGTCAAAAATGTTGTTGGACTAAACTATACGTATTAATTTATTAAATGGACTAACTTATTATTAATTAGAGCGAGCAAATTTTACTTCAAAGCAAAGATGGAGGTAAATAAATGAAGAGCATATTCTTTTGTCATGTTCAAAATTATTTTGAAACATATATTTTAGATCATGTTTGGTAACTATTTTATTTTTTGTTTTTGTTTTTAAAATTAAACTTATAGACACTACTTCCACCTCCAAATTTCTTTATTTGTTATCTATCTTTTACCATAGTTTAAAAAATCGAGCCAAAATTTGAAAACTAAAATAAAGTAGCTTTTGAAAATTTATTTTTGTTTTTAAAATTTGGTTAAAGAATTTAACCATTGTAATTAAGAAAGATGTAAATATGGTAAGAAATTGGGAGAAAATAGGCTTAATTTTAAAAAATAAAAACAAAAAGCGAAATAGTTACCAAACGGGGCCTTAGTTATTTAAAATCGATTGATGTTTGATTTTACCTTATTGAATGTAATTTTCAAATTATTAAAACTATGTTCGGGAATGATTTCGAAAATGACAAATAATTTTAACTATTCTAAAATTTCATCAAAACAATTTAAATATTTAATTTTTGAAAATAAAAAAAATGACTACCAATTAGTGTCTAAGATTTTTTTTTTTTTTTGTTATTTTTAATTTAATTTGTTTTGATAACAAACAATTTAAACTAATGACCATAAATGATTGCTATATTTATAATCTATCTCGATCAATTATTAATGATTTTTAATGTTCTATACATTTATTATTATCTTTTAAATATTTTAGGAAATGAAGATATTTACAATTTCCATTATTTCTAAGCTCTCAAAATAGGTCACATCACTAAACAACTATAGTTTTAACCCTATAAGTTAACATGAGTATATAGTTGAACTACATAAGACATATCATTTTCACCATGGTATTAAAGGTTTGAATTCTCCTCCCGAAGCCTAAATTATTATACTATAAAAGCCTGCAATCTTGATATGATGTAGGTTGTGGAGTACTTTTCTAATATGATAAAATTGAGAATGGTTTTAATTTTGGACAAATATCAATTAATACCGTTAAATTTTGGGCATTGTATCAATTTAAGCCCTAAATTATTAATTATATTAATTTGAATTCTAAATTTTTTATAAGTATAACAATTTAAACATTGAACATTCATTAGTGTATCAATGTAAATCATGAACTTTCATAAATGTATCAATTTAAGCCTTTCATTATGTTTTATTTAACTATACTTATGAAAGTTTAGGGTTTAAATTGATATGTTTACAAAAGTTTAGGGTTTGAATTGGTACAAATATTAGTTTGGGACTTAAATTAATACACCTATAAAAAGTTCAGGGCATTTGTTTCGATACAATTATTAGTTTGGGGTTTAAATTGATACAATTTCTAAAATTTATGGGTATAAATTGAAAATTTTCAAATAGAAAAAGAGAGAAATAGGTTTGCAATCTCATATTTTCTCGATCAATAGTTTTTATCTTTCGAAACATTTTAATTTTAGCCAATTTTTAGGTTTCAAAAACAAACTCTTAAAAATTATTTTATTTTAGTTTTCAAATTTTGATTTGAATTTTAAAACGAAACTATTTGGTTTATATATTTATATATTTAATAATTAACACGATATGAAAGCATCCGATTAATATTGAGAGTGATTCACTTGTTAAATTCTCAATATGCTAGAGAATGACTTGGGCTTTGGCCCATTAGAAAAATGTTTTTTGTTTTAAATGCTTTGTCTCACATTAAAAGATTAGTAAAATCTTTTTCCACACGTGTGTTGTCATTGTTGTTGTTTAAGTGAACAAGTTTGGGTAATTACACTTTTGTATTAAAAAAATAACTTTTTACTATTTTTCCTTTCATTTGTTGAACAAAAAATGTTACCATTGTATAAACGAATCATCTTCTTCTCCTTCTGTTTTATGTTCTTTGTGATACTATTTCTGAACAAACTTTTTCTTCAATTCCCATCCTTTTCAACGAGTGTATATTTGAAAAATGGTATTGTGTTAACCTGCAAGAACAACCAGAAAATAGTGATTTAGCATTGAGGCCGCATTGAATTTTACTTTCAATGCAGTGGTTTTTCCGCCGCACAACTATGATCTACTTTTGGTTCTACAATAACTTTCAACCCTCACAATTGAAAGAGAATGGTGTTACAAAATAAAATGTTTACCTTATTCAGTTTTTGAGTTTGATTAGTAATTTTATAATAACTTGAAATTTTAAAATAAATATGAATAATTCATATTTCTTGACTTTTTAATGATATTGTTTTGATATCAAAAGATGTCAAAAGACTTCAAATGTCCTTGAATGTCTCCTCGAAGGTCAAAATTCTCATGAAGCATGGTACGTTTGAGGTCATTCATCCAATGGAAAATATCCTTTTGACATATTTGCCCCTTAAAATTTTACAAGTAAATCAAACATGTCTTATCCTAAAGAAGGTCTTAGATGTAGGAACACATATGCCAACCAATTCATAAGAAAAGAAAATCATATCGTACCTTAATAAATTTACTTTACCGAGTTAATTTTTAACGTTAAACGATCATTTCCATCGACAGAGAAAATGCATTTGAAAAACGTACCCTAATTTCACGGTCACGGACCATCCTCACAAAGTTTTTCATATAAAATAAAAATCCACGCATACGAATGCCTAGTCATCAATCGAGAATCTTAGATACATCTATAATATTTTTGACACGACCTTATCCATGCATAAACAAAACCGCGTCAAAACAAAACAATGCAATAAATTCACGAAATAATGGTTGGAAAGTGACAAATCCCTCATATTGAAATATATATAGATGGGCCAAATCATACCATATCTAAAATAGGCTTAAAAGTTGAATGCAGCTGGTGGGATGTAACATTATAGCAATGAATTTGTGGGTGTATATGTGTGTATGTGTATGTACTAGTTTTATTTTCACACTAAAGACTGGCCACCACTACCCACATGCATTTCTCTGTTTAACCCTTAAATCATTCAAAGATTTTGTTTCCTCTCTTGGCTCTTCCCTTAGAGGTCCCATGTGAAGAGACATTGGGATATTTTATTGAAACTTCCATTTTAATTCTCAAATGTTTATAAACCACACTTTGATATGCCATTCATGGCCCTACCTCTTCTTGTTGGGAAAAGAATTTTTTTTTCCCTAAATTCGATCTAATTTCTATTTGGTTCTTCAGTTTTTAAAATGTTATACATTTAATCCTTAAATTTTGAATGTTGTTTCAATTTAGTTCATAGATTTCTAAATGTTGCAATTTTATCTTTGACATTTGTGTTTTGTTTGAATTTGATCCTTAAATTTTAAGATTTTACATTTTTAATCTTAATTTTTCATTAAATATTTACTTTCAAATATTGGCGTTAATGTCTATTGAATAATTTAAAATTATTGTGAAATAGAATTTTAAATTTAATTTTAAAAATGATGAAAAATAGTGAAACTTAATTAATTATAATTAATTTAGTTATTTTAAATTTATTAACATATGTTAACATTGAAGATTGAAAATGAGTATTTAGTAAAAAACTTAGGTTAGAAATGTAAATCTTGAAATCTAGAAACTAAAATCAAACAAAACTCAAATGTCGAGAGTAAAATTGCAACATTTTAAAATCCAGTAGTGACTAAATTGGAAAAAAAAATTAAAAACTCAAGGACCAAATGTGTAACATTTTAAAATTTAAGGATCAAATAGAAATTAATTCAAATCTAAGTACCAAAAATGTATTATATATAAAGAAAGAGAAGCATGTCTATTGCAGTAGTTTTTTTTTTTTTTTTTTTTTTTTTTTTTTTTTTTTGTAGTGGTTTAAAGGTAGGGCAAAATTTTAAAAATTGCAATGGTGTCTAGTAATGTATAATAATTTACAAACCACTGCAAATGTATGTATTGCAGTGATTTTTTTTTGTTTGCAAAATATTTATAAATGGTTGAAAATATGTCTATTGTTTAGCGATAAATTTGTAATATCTTTGTTAAGGGTACAAAAGAGTGTGTTACAACTATTAAGTTTTAGTGTTATTTGTGATGATAGGCTTACAGTAGTTTTCTTTTTCCTTTTCTTTTTTTTTTTTTTACAATATGAGGGAGGGAATTAAATATTTCGCCTCGAGATTATAGTTCAATATTTATATCAGTTGAATTGAGGGAGGGAATTGTATGATTATATGACATATATTTTACAACCCAATTGCAATTTTGTATAGCAACAAGTTAAATAGAATGACGAAATTGAATGAGTGGTTGTAGTCAACCGTCAAAGGTCTGTTGTTGTCAAAGTTGATTATCAGAGGTGGTCTTTTTCAAAGTTGTCATCGGAGGTAGTTGTCGGAGTTTCTAGAGTATGTTGCCAAGCTAATGCAGCGGTAGTCATCAACAGTGACTAGTGGGTAAAGTCATTAGTAATTAACATTGGAGGGAAAGAGAGTTAGAAAATGAGTCGTTGGGGTGAGTTAGGGTGGGTTAGAGTGAGTTGAGGTTAGTTGGTTATTTTTATCAACTAAACTTCATCAACATTTGGAGTTGGTAGGTCAAATATTAAGAGGTCGTTTGAGACACTGAGTTGGTTATTGTAGTATGTGTTTTGGTTGCTTACTAAAAGTGTAGTTGGGTCTATACAGTGTTTGAAACGTAGAAGTCATTTTAATCAAGGTTTGGATTTTTTCTACTATTTTTTATTATACAAGTAACATTAGTTTAAATATCATATTTTGTCAACTATATAAATTAACAAAACTTATTTTTTAATTTGTGCATAGTTCAAAATTTTTCATGGCACTCAAATTTATACCATTATCAAAATTGGGCTCCAAAAGCTTGCAAATTTATAGTATTTTGGCCTTAAACTTTTAATTAATTGCATAATTGTTAAAATGAGTTTTTTTAATTAAAATTTTTGTTTGCATTTGGGTATTATTTTCCTTTTCCATAAAATTAGATAAAAATATAAAAAATAATCATTTCCCTACATTTTTATTTTCATGATTTCCTACCGTCATACATCAGTTTTGAGGCCTGATTTTAACAATTGCAGTCTATAAATTTGAGAATTTATTTAATTTTATTAATTTCATTTTTTTAAGAAAACTAAACTTAAAAAAAAGCATGACAAAGAAAGAGAAAAAAAATCATTTTTGGTTCATAGATTTCTAGTCTAGTTTCCATTTGGTCTTTATATTTCAAAATATTACACGAGTTGGTCTCAAAAGTGTTTGTATACACAAGAGTTTGTTTGAATTAATATAATCAAAGTTTTTCTATTAATGTCAAATTACTATAAAAGAGTACTATTAAACACTATGAACCGATCCTCAAAGGTGAGCGTCAGACTTGACTATCGAAGGGAGTCGTTGGAGCTAGTTGGCGAAGGTGGTCGACGTTGAAATTTGGGATCGGAGGTAGTCTTTACTAGAGTTGGCCATCGTAGTTGATCTCATAAGTGGTCACTGGAAGTGATCGTCAGAGTTGGCCACTAGAGGTAGTCCTGGAAGCCATTCGTCAGAGGTGGTTGTTGCTAAAATTAGCCACCTCAGAGGTAATATTCACTGGAGTTGGGTTGTCAAAGTGATGGTTGGAGGTAGTCTCGTCGGAGTTTGCCGCCGGAGTAATGGTCGAAGTTTGTCACGTAGGTGGCCGTTGGAGGTGATCATTGGAGTTGGGCGTGGAGGTAGTTGTCAGAGCTAGTTGTCGAAGGTAGTAGTCGCTAAAATTGGAGATCCAACGTGGTCTTAGATCGATTTGGGCATTGAATTGATCACTAGAGTTGGTCACCAGAGGTGCTCATCGAATTTGGTCATTGGAGATGATTATCGGAATTGGTTGTAACATCGAAGTTGGTCCTCGATGGATGGAGAAAAGAGAGAGTTGGTTATTATAACTATTGGGTTGTAAATAGTTTTACTATATATAGCAAGACACAGGGGTTAAAATAATCCTTACACTCCATTAACACATGCCTCAAACGCTGACTGGTCTATTATACCCTCAGCCCGCTCAACTCACTTCAAGTTGGAGTCTCGAATACTCCCCTAAATTGGTAATTATTACCAACTCAATTAGTCAACCCAACTCAAATTACATTGGTGAGCCAAACATCCCCTCCGACAAATTTTTAAGAGTAGATATAGATATATATTTGTGTACGATGGGTGGATGGGTGGATGGATGGATGGATGGGAAGAGGACTCTTTTATTCACTAAGTTTTCAGGAACAAATTTGTTTTGACCTTAAGATTTTAAAATATAACATTTTAGTTTTTAAATTTTTAAGAATAGATTTAAAATGTCTTTAAGTAATAATTTTTTCTAATTTTAAATATTGACATGATATTTTTAAATTAAAAATAATAAATAAAGAAGAAGAGTAAAGAAGAATGGAGTATCACTCTCATAAAAAAAAATAGAATTACTTATAGTGTTTGGCCTATTTTTTGGGCCACATGTTATATGTGTAAGAATTTAAACTTATGACCTATTTTATTGTAATATAAATTCTATTAACATGAGTATAACTCAAGTAACATAAATTTGTACTTAAATTTGAGATTCGATCTTCTACTTCACATATTACAAAAATATATATTTTTTAACAAAAAAAAATCTATTTCCAAAAAAAGTACTAACAAGATATGTGTTTCATTTTTTCTCTGTACTGCTAGTGTTTTTGCCTAGCTCGATAACAATTTTACTTCTATCACTATAGTCAATTTTTTATTAAAAGAATATTTTTTTTCAAAAAAAAAAAAAAAAACAAATATTCTTTGTTCCTAACTTTAGTTTCTTCAAACTCAGTCATGTTACGTAACATTATTAATTGAAATTAGATAATATGAGATTTCATCTCAAAATTAATTAGCAATAAGAGAAGTAGCTTATATCTATCTTATAAAAAGTGAGTTTCCTTAATTTTTTTTTTAATGAAAGATTCTCAATATGTCCCTCTAGATGATGCCTCTTTAGTATTTACCATTCTTAAATCGGAACTTTTTTTATTGAACAAAATATCCGTTTGGACTTTATAAACTTTGATACCATATTAGATAGCATGAGGTTCCATCTTAAAATCACCAATTGACAATGAGAAGAACAACTCATCTATATCTTATAAAACGTATGAAATCGCCCTTACTTTTTTTATTGTGGGATATCCTCGACAAAAGTAAGAAAAAACTAAAAACAAAATCATTACAACGAAAACGATCCACAAAAATCAAAATCATAGAAACGAAAACCATAATCAAACAACCACAGATCGGGACCAAACCCTTTTTGCAAAAGAATGATTGAGGACAAACAAATAAGTCCACAACCAAAACCAAAACCAAGTTTTTGAAGTGTGAAAATCTTTGAAAGAGAGAGAGATATACATATTTGTGGTCAAAAAAAGGAGCTGGGAAATAGCATAAATGAGCTGTTTTAATTTGAAATGAGAAAAGAAATAGAAAGAGATAGAACATTTTTGTGGAAAGAGTAAACAAAAAGATATACAGTAGAAAGGAAAAAGAAAAACACNATTGATGATATAGAGAGAATCATGTGATGGCATTTAAAGTGGGGTTTTGGTGTTTTTGTTTGCTTATGCACATGGCCAAAGGGTCCCTCTTCAGGTAGGTTTAAAAACCCTAAGGAAAGCCATGCATGTGAAGCCATGTGAACTCTTTTCCAAATAAAATGGAAAAAAATAAAAGAAAAAAAAAACTCTCCTCTTCAAAAATGTAACATGTGTTTGTTTTGACAACATTTTCTGTCTGAATTATTAATTAAACAAAAAATAAAAAAATAAAACTTGAATTTATTTTTATGTTTAGTTTCCTTAGTTTAAAAAATTTTATAGTAGGTTATTTTAGTACTTATCTAGTACTACTTATATAAATATAATGTTTAATAATAACGGTTCTTCATTGTAGTTTAATAATTTGTTGGTGAGAAAATAAAGAAATATGGGAGTTATGAAATCCTACAATTAGGATATAATCATATGTAAACATTAAATTAAATTTAATGTCACTTAAATACGCTTTTTTAAAATATAGAGACTATATATCTACTCAAAACTTTTTGAAATATGTGAACTTAAATTATACACATCAAAAACTTCGAGACAACAAATGTAATTTAACCAAAAAAAACTTTGATGAGTTGTAATAATAATATCCAAACTTTGGTTATACTATTCCAAATTGAATTTTTTTTTTTTTTTTTTTTTTTTTTTGGGATAAGATTTTTCACTTTTTCCAACTATATCAACCACCACTCTTTTCCTTTGTTTGAAATTCTCTCTCCAAGTCTCCACTATGCTTCATTTCTTTGCTACATAAAAAGAGACTCTTCCTTTCTCCTTCTCCAAATCCCATCAATTTTTCTTTTCCCAAAGTTCAGTTTTTCTTGTTCAAGTCCTAAGCTTTTTTCTAACCCTACATTATTATTATTATTATTGTTATTTTAAATCTTTAGTGAATGGGAAGGCAAATTGTGAGAAAAGGATCAAGAAGGGTATTTTCTCTAGAACCAAACAAAGTTGCATACACCATGTTTGCAAGAAACTATGTCAAACATTTGATGACATCTTTAGTCAAAATTTCTCATCATCATCATCAACATCATCAACAACAAGAACAAAATTTTCAGAAATTTGTGAAGTTTGAAGTTGACATGGCAATGGCTCAATCAGCAAGTGATCAATTTGCATGGGGAATTGCTCTAAAAAAGAAGCTTCTTCAAAGAGATCAAGTTGGCAATGAAAATGATTTTGATTTTTCTCTCCAAACTGTCAAATTTTCTCAAGAAAATTTAGGAAAGGAGGAGGAGGAGGAAGCAGAAGAAGAGAAGAAAATGGAACATGGGTTGATGAAGCTGAGGAAAATTATACCAGGTGGTGCTGATTTTAATATTGAAGATGATGATTTGTTGAAACAAACTGAAAGTTATGTAAAATGTCTTGAGTTGCAAGTGAATGTTCTTAGAGGTTTGGTTGAAACAAACACATTTTAATTTTATTTTATTTTATTTTTAACATTTCTATGTGGAAAAGAAAGATTTATTTAGCAATCTATATGAATTTTCAGCTATCAAAATTTTAATGTGTTATATCTAGTTTCTTTTGCTCTTTTTTTTTGTAAATTTTTTTTTTATCTTCTCACTAATTAAATCTAAAAATTGCTTATGAAATGATTATGAATGTAATATTATTTATACGTTTAATTAGCCAAAGTGAACATGGTTTAATGGTAATGACATGTATTACTTTTCTGGAGGTTAGAGTTAGTTCAAATTCTAAGAGTAGTGAATCTCAAAGTAGAGTAGGAGTGAGCAGAATGAAAATAATTCTTATACTACTATCATTACCTACTTGTTTCATTAATATTTAGGTTGGTTTTTTCATTACATGGGTCCTACAATTGTTCAAAAATAATTGACAAAATTCATTCGGGAGTTAGAATCTTTTACTTCTCCATCTTTTACGTTCTCTTAGAGTTATAGACTACTTTGGACATATAGACTTTCAAGTTTGGAGTATCCTATTATCACACAATTCACAGATTCAACAAGCAATCGACCCTTATCTTAAATTAATAGAAAAAAATTGGATTGATATTTGCTATGAAAATTATCGAGACTTTCTAACTTGTATGATTGATATTGACTATGAAAATTATCAAAACTTTCTAACTTGTATGTGTTTCTTTCTTCAATTGAAACAATAAATCTACACAATATTATTTTTAAATATTAGAATAAATTGTTTTTAATTAAGTCCATTTCCTACCCATATTTTGTTCTATAATCTCTTCATTTTCTTTATTATTTATTATTTTTTTATTTTTTTATTTTTTTGCAAAATAACACAAAATGTTTCCCAATGTGACTTTAATTAAATGTTTTAGAATTTTTTTCATTAATTATTAAGTCCATTTCCTACCCATATTTTCATTGACTTTTCAACCACAATTTTGGGAAGCTTGAGGTTCACAAATATGATATAAGTCAACTCCTTTGACAATTCTATAAAGAATGTGTGTGGTTGGATTCTCTTGTCCATGTCACTGACTGACCAATCACAGAAAAGTCAAAATAAACAAAATAAAAAGATTAAGAGACATTTTCTTTCAATTTATTAGGCTTTTTTAAAAGGGCAAAATAGTACAAGTCTAATATTATAAAAATAATATATATATATATATATACCCAACATCTCGATTACTATTATGCAATATTTCAATCGCCATCCACGTCAGTATAACAAAAAACAAAAATCAACAAATACTCAAAAAAAAAAATCATAAATGATAAACTCGATTATGGTCATCAAATCAATAAATGGTTAATATATTTCTAACACGATTCCATATTTGCAATTAGTTCTTAAAAATTTCCCAATAAAATAGTTCTTTAAAAAAAAAAAACAAAACAAAACAAAACTTTAGCATCCATAAGTCTTGATAATTGTGTTTATTGGGTTTCAATTTGAAGATGTTGCACTTGTGTGTCTCTAATATTTAATTTTTGATCTTCTAAGTTATTTACGTAGCACATCCATTGGATTGGCAATTGACGATTGTGCTATAATATAATATGGCAACAAATAGTAGAGATGAAAGTAGGCTGTCGAGATAAAATATGATTGAGTAAGAAAGATGATTCGATTTAAAGTGTACTCACGACCCATTTGCCTCATTATTTATTTATTTATTTGGATTGACGACTGTGCAATAATATAATATGACAACAAGCTGTAGAGATGAAGGTAGACTATCTAGATAAAATAAGATCAAGCAAGAAAGATGATTCAATTTAAAGTATACTCACAATCTTTTTGCCTCATTATTATTATTTTTTGGCTCGGTTACTCTAGATTTATCTAACCTACCTACTTTGGTCTAGATCACGTTTATTCGACAAGATTTTTGGAGAAATTTAATTTGCTGAATAAACTTATATTTGTATTAATTTCAGTATTGTGAGTAAAATCTCTAATAAATGATTCTTTGATGCTTTCTCTCAAAAAGTAAACTTACCTTAACGGTTTTACAACTTGTTATCGATGTTGATTTATTTCAAGGCTTTCCAGCTTGTTCTAGAACGTGGATTTATCTCGAAGGCTTTGTGAAAAGCACTTACAAAATGCTTTAATTTTCCTTTTGTTTAGAGTTTTTTATGCTTGATATTGTTAGATTTGATGTCATTTGCTGGTGTTTTTCAGTATTTGAGCAAAAAAATGAGATTTGGTATTTCAGAGAATGAAAATGATATATTTTTGCATAATCAAGACAAGTGAGGCCAATTTTACGAAGTAGGGAAGAAAGAAGGTGAATTCTACCCAAATAGGGGGCATCAAGCTACTTCAACTTGTGATGCAAGTGATAGCACCCTATGCTACGAAAAAAGAATTATAGCACTGCGATGCCATCAAGGAACGTCGTGGCGCCAGTCCAATTTTGGAATTTTTTTTTTTTTATTTAAGCTAGGACTTTCAGTCAGTTATCATATGGAGTTTTGGAGTTTTGAGGACTAGAGAAGGTTCTAAGCATAATACAAAGGGTCCTTGGTGCCAGAGTTGACTAGAGAGCGTTGGAGGGTCAATTCTGTTGGGTTTTATATCTTAAAACTTGTGGTTTGTAACCAATAAACTTATTCTCTTATCAATAACGAGGTTATTGAGACTTATTCAATAAAGTTGTTATTGAATGTATTACTTGCTCATTCGTCTTAGAAAGAATCTAAATCCAATAAACTAATATTCATGGCTATTACATGAATATTTGGACTATATGTAGTGACATAAAAGTAGATCAAGTCTAAGTACATAGTCTAAACGGTCTATAGTATACGAATAAGGTTGGATATCTTATCCTGGGACACTATCGGATGCAGCCCACTTTGTATTTAGTACAAACGATGTCATCTTGAATCGTTCATATGGAGACATGCAAGTGGGGAGAATGTACTGGATTTTTAGCACGTACAACCATCATGTGCAAAAAGTTTGTATAAAACCGGACCAAGAAATAAGTCACTCTTACTTTATAACGTTGTTTATTATTTAAGACTGACTATTTCAAAGCGATGACCTAGGTAACTTAATCTTAATCCTGAGCTAACTATGAACTCATGTTTATCCAGGATTATCCTTAGATTTGCATGGGTGAGGGTTGGCTCAATAGCGCCAACTCAATAAGCCTCCCATTTCAGGGGTAAAACCGAATAGATAGCTAGGGACATAAGGTGCAAGATGGAATTCGCTCCTACCCGCTTTTAGGAATAATAGAGAGGTTGTTCCCTTAAGTGCTGACTCCGGGTCTTGAACAAGGGGTTCCATCCTCTCATTAGCCTGAGAGGAACTCGGTTTAGTGATTGGATCACAAATCAATTGTTCATTAGAGGATCAGTGGGACTTAAGAAACAAGATGTAATCTCGAGGGTAAAATAGCTTTTGACCCAACCATTATTACGAACAACCTGTGAAGGGTTGACTTATTGATTATGGTTATATTGAGTGGACAGAAATATATCTACAATGAGGGGAGTGCAACTATTAAGCTTTAGTGGAGTGACCTATTGGATCGATATGGAAACCCTAGAGGGAGTGAATAGGGTTTAATTAAACTTTTTTTTTTAAATTAACCCAATTAAACTAATTAATATACTTTTTATAAATAATAAGAAAAAATCAATTTATGCAATATATAAGATGACAAAAATGTGATAATTTAATTCTATCAAATTTTAGCAAATAAATAAGAACAAACTAAAACATACAATAAATTGCTTAAATTAATTACAAAAATAAAAAGGAAAGAGTTAGAGAAGAAGATACCGTAATTTTTATAGTGGTTCGGTCAAACTCGACCTACTCCACTCCCCAAGCGCCTCTTAGGAATTTGAATAAAATATTTTCGACTCTTTCCACGGATTAGAGCCCAACCGTTACACCACCGCTCCTTTTACGGGTTCAAGAGCAAACCCAATCCTTTCCATGGTTTAGGATCAAACCATTACAAATGTTGAAATTTTTTAAGAACACAATACAACTCTCACTAGAGTGGATTTACAAGTTTAAGCACTCAACAAGTTTATCCTCACAATACAATAACACTCTCTCAATAATAAGATGAAAAAAAATTGGGAACTTAGAGAGAGCAACAATGGAACTTTTGAGTTTTTTGAAGATTGTGAAATGTAAAAATTTGTTGGTTTAAAATTTGGAGAGGAAGATGGTTTATATAGAGATGGAAAAATTTTTAGAAACCACGATTAATTTGGACCATTGGATTTTGGAAAAGAAAAATCATTGGTGGAGATTTTAAACTAAACTAGTCGTTAGATACAAACAAAATATAATATTAAATTCCTTTTCTTTTGAAATTTATTTTCTTTTTAAAATTAATCCAAAAAATAAAAAAACATACCATGTGTCAAAAACTAGCCGTTAGACACAAACATAAAATAATATTAAATTCATTTTCCTTTTAATTCATTTTCTTTTTAAATTCATTCTCTTTAAAATCAATCCAAAAATAAAAAACATACCATGTGTAAAAAACTAACCGTTAGACACAAACATAAAATAATATTAAATTTATTTTCCTTTTAAATTTCTTTTAAATTTCAATTTTTTATTTTAAATCAATCCAAAAATCAAAAGTCCATCATATGTTAATCTCTTAATGATCCACCATTCAACCCATATGTTGTCACATTCTACATGCAAATAGTTTGGTTATGCCACGTCATCTTACCACGGTATTTTCTCTTTAGACTTGTTTCGGTCATATCGTCTTTATTTTAGCTCCGATTTGAGTGATTCAAGAGGTGTTCGAATCGTTGTTCCGAGCTCTACGCTATGGACATATTAAAACACTAAGATTTTTAGTAATTAAAAATTGATTTTGTTATCATCAAAATATTGATTAATTAATTAACTAAAATTAATTAATTTGAGATTAAAGGCCAAAAAGCCAACAATAATTTTAAACGATTCGAGTTGGTTCGAAGTGTTCGGAGGCGATTCGAGGCTGTTTATTGTTATTGTAATATTTTAGCTATTTTCTAATTTAGGATGTCAAAACCGATCCATTTTAGTATGTTTATTTAATTATGCATTGTGAATGTATGGATGAAATAATTTTATCTATTGTATGCATATTGTATTCCATGTAGATTTACAATCCTACCATTGGATAAGCATGTAGCTTGGATTGCAATTATATTATAAGTGTTATAATGTATATTATGCATATGTAGGATTCCATGGTTTTTTATATAAGTTGTTATATTAATGCATGAAATGGATGTTTATATAATTTTTATATAAAGCATGTCAGATACATGTTATAGGTTTATTGTCTATGTTATAAGTGTTATAAAAGAAGATGGACTTTAAAATCTCTAGCAAAGATAAAAGCATGCTCACTCAGGGTTAACAGAATCCAAACAATCTTGTTTTAATAGTTAAAATAGGTCAATATCTTGTAAAACTAGTAGTTATAAGAATAACTCACCTGGTGAGGTACTGTATAAGGTTGGAGGTATTTAAGTTGACGGTTTATGGAACACCTACTACCTGAGGATCGAGTCGGTGTATGAGTTAGCTTAACTCGATTTTACGAACATGCGTGAGCTATGTGAGATAATAAAATTGGCTTATTACTTAGACATCGTAGGGTTAATTCCAGTATAAATGTTATACTTAAAAAATCACCTAGACTTAGGGTATGTTTTATTAGCTGGAATATACCTAAGTAAATTTATACCCAACCGTTTAGAACACTTTAGTGGGAGTTTAATAACATATACGGTATGTTGTTCTTAGCTCTCACGTCCCTAAGAGTTCACAACGTGAGATTCATGCTCGACTTCGTGTCACCCTAGGAGTGACCTCCATTCGAAAAGTATTTGCATGGGTCAATAGCAAGGTGAATAGGGGAAGTAGTTCATAGTAAGTTGGTGAAGGATGTGTGTCAATGTGTCCTGCGATCTCTTCCATTAGTTTAGACCATGAGATTTTTAATGTTGCATCTGCTTGTTGTTTTTAGGAAACATAAGCTAGTCGTTTTTCAGTAGTTATCCTCTCGGAGGGTTGTAACATGAGATTCAGAACAACTCGAACTCCAGAAATGGATAGGGTCTCTTAAGTCAATTCCCAACTTTGACTCTCCAAGTCAGTAGTATTTTTTAGCCGACCACTAGATCTGAAAATGATGGGGTCACACTTACAAGAATTACTAAGTGTTATATATTCTAGACCAAAGAAATGATAGCTAAAAGAACTATTAGAGTGTGAGTTACTCTGTTAATAGTGACTAGCCGAAAATGTCTCAAATCAAAGAGGAGCAGCAGACTGCCCCCCAGTAGATATTGCTCTAAATCTCTAAAGTATCGTTACAATAAAAATAATGATGGGTACATTATTAATTTTGCTAAACCTGATTGGATAATAAAGCAATTTTACTAATTAGAATTTGTTTATTTTTCAGCATGTCGAAATCTTCTAAAACACTCGCTTCCGATAAGTTTAATAATTTTTCAAGCACAAACGCAATATTAGCAGATGATGATTTAAAATTCGTTTTAACAAAGGAATATCCTCTAACTCCTAGCTCATTAATAAACCAAACTAAATATGATTTACTGGTTACTAAAACATATTTTGTAGAAAATGATAAGTTAACCTGGATATTGGATTCAGGTGCTGCTAATCATATTTGCGCTTTCGCCCAAGAAACTAGTTCCTAGAGACAACTTATAAAAGGCGAAACAACCTTTAAGGTAAGGACCAGAGAGGTTGTCTCAACTAAAGAAGTGGGAGATATGAAGTTATTTATTGAAAGATAGATTCATTTTACTTAAAAATGCCTATTATGTTCCTACTATGGAAAGGAATTTAATATCTATCTCATGTTTGCTAGAACAAAAATATAAAGTTTCTTTTGAAGTTAATGAAGTGTTCATTATCTCAAAAGGTATTAAAATATGTTATACAAAACTGGAAAATAACTTATATATGTTAAATCCATCTGAGGCAAAAACTGTTTTGAATATAGAGATGTTTAAAACAGCTGAAACTCAAAATAAGAGATGAAAAGTTTCTCCTAATGTCTAACACTTAAGACTTGGCTACATTAATTTCAATAGGATTGGAAGATTGGTTAAGAGTGGACTCCTAAATAAGTTAATGAAGGAACTTTTATACAAGAGTACCTATGAGCGGAAGCGGATCTTTCCAATTCATTGTGACAAAATATTCACACATACATTCACACGTACAGATATACATTAACAACGCTAAATTACTAGTATGCTTAATGGATAAATAAATGAGAGACCGAGAGTGCATACCAGTTGAATACTTTCTTCACAACAAATCTCGCTTTCGTTGGAACGAAAAGCTATCATTCAGCAACACCCAATCGTCTACCATAAACAGACTCCATACGAACAGAAGGAAATGGGGACGACATCACCACTCGGAGCCCTTAGTACTCAGAGTGAGAATCCAAAGGGTGGACTTTGTTCGAATTTGATAGAGGGGAGGAGGAAAAGAGATCGTATACAACAATCAAGCAAGTGGAAGAAAGACTCATCTATCGTATAGACAAAATGCTTGATCATTTAGATAAAGTATATGATCGTGTAGGAAAAGGTAAGCGATTGTCTATATGATCGTTTAGTAAAGCGTGGGTGCTAAAGGAAAAGCTAAGTGATCATCTATACGATCGTTTAATAAAACTCGGGCGTTAAACGATTGTTTAGTAAAAGATAAGCGATCGTTTAGTAAGTAGTGCGCGGGTGTAAGCGATCGCTTAGTAAGTGGCGCTATCATATAGGCTCTAATTTACTAAGCGATGACACTCTCAAACACTATATCATCAAATACTTAACACACCGTGAGCTATTTAAGCGTCTCAAAAACAATTCTTCATCTTACTCATCCGTTACGAAAACATAAGAGACACGGGCCAAATATCCCATAATTTTTCATTTAATAAACAATAAATATAATCACATTATATTCATAACCTATTGTTTAATAACACATATTAACCATAGTATTTTTTTCTCTACTAGATATAAATCATATTTATATCTAATTTCCTCCAAATTAATATATCTCATAGATAAAGTCAATTATATCATATATAATCGAACTCCCTCTTGTCAATTTGAACATTTCAAACTGACCCAAAAACTGATTCTCAACTTGTATCCAAGCTACCAAGGGGACCTTATGGACCTATGGCTCGAAGCTCCAACGGTACATGAATAACTGACTAAACTCTTTAGCCACGATATCCACCATCCGTTAACTATATGGAATTCTACTAAAGACTGACAACTAAACTCTTCTTACCACAGATATATTTCTATGTCCATCAGATATAACCAATCATCAGTATGATGACCCTTCACAGATGCTCGTAAGTACAGCTGAGCAATTTACCATTTTTCCCCTGTAGTTACATCTTACTCCTTAAGTACCACTAATCCCTCTAATGAACAATACAACATAGTTCTACTATGTGTGAACACCTCTCGGGCCATGAGAAGGTGTGGTGGCGCCACATTGTTCAAGTCCCGGGATCAACTCTTAAGGAAGCAATCTATCTACTTACCTCTGTTTCGGGGAAAGAGTAAACTCCATCTTGTGTAGCTAAGTTCCCAGCTCTCAAATCAAACAAATCCCTAAAGTGATAGGTTTGAGTCGGCGCTCTGGCCACTCGCACCCAAGAAAATCAAAGGATCGCCCTCAATGGAAGAAGTTCCAACTCACTCAGGATTGAGGTCATGTTACTTATGGTCATCCTAGTGAAGTGAAGTCTCTATCATGGACGGGGTTATATGAAGAGAAGTTAACATTTCGTGGTCAGGTCTTATACAAACTCTTTGTATAGGACACACCGCTCGCATGTCCTCTACACGAATGATCAGGATCAAACAATCTGTGACAAGTCACAACATTTGTACCTATTCCACAAAGCGAGTCGCATCCGTAGCGTTACCAAGATAAGGTTTCCCTCTTATATTCATATACTACAGACCATTTTGGTTATCACTTAAGACATGATCCACTTGTATGTCACCACATACATGCTTAAATTACATAAAGACAACCAGGGATTTTAGTTTATTAGTTTGTGGTAAAGCAAATAAAACATCCAATGTGCAAAGTCAAAAAGTGGTAAATATCATATATTATACATCACAAGCATTCGTACAAAATGTGTTTACAAACTACAGGACACGAGACTTTAGGACATCAACCCCAACAGTTAGAAGACACCTCTCTACCACCATGTGAGTCTTGTCTTGAGGGTAAAATATCCAAAAGATCTTTTATGGAATTTGGTCTTAGGGCCAAAGTATTAGGTTGTATGTCCTAAAACTCGCAATTTTTAAATATTCTTGAAATAAAGATGTTATTGAAGTTTATTCAATAAATAAGTTATTGAATATGTAAATTGCACTTGTAAAAGCCTAAATCCAATAAATTAAGATCCATGGCTATTACATGAATATTTGGACTTTATATGGTGACATAAGGATAGATCAAGTTCGAGTAAATAGCCAAAACGGTTTTTAGTATACGAATAAGGTTGGGTACCTTATTCTGATAACACTATTGGATGCGAACTACTCTGTATTCAGTACATACGTTGTAATCCTGAATCGTTCATGTGGAGACATGCCAGTGGGGACGTCCTATGCAATGAGTTTATATAAGACCAAACCAAGAAATAAGTCACTCTTAATTTATAACGTTGTTTACTATTTAAGACTGACTATTCCAAATAGATGACCTAGGTAACTCGACCTTAATTCTGAGCTAACTATAAACTTCTGTTTATTCAAGATTATCCTTAGATTTGCATGGGTGAGGGTTGACTCAACAGTGTCGGCGCAATAAGCCTCCCATTTCAAGGGTAAGTCCGAGTAGATAGTTGGGGATGTAGGGTACAAAATGGAATTCACTCCTACCCGCATTTAAGATTAATAGAGAGTTATTTCTCTTAAGTACTAATTTCAGGTCCTAAACAAAGGGCTCCACCATCTCATTGGCCCGAGAGAGACTCAGTTTAATGATTGGATCACAAACCAATTGTTCATTAGAGGATCAGTATGACTTAAGAAGCAAGATGTAATTTCGGGGGTAAAACAATATTTGACCCAGTCGTTATTATAAACAACCTATGAAAGATCGACTTACTGATTATGGTTAAATCAAGTGTATAAAAATATATCTACAGTGAGGGGAATGCAACTACTGGGCTTTAGTGAAGTGACCCGGTAGTTAATGAATGTTGGTTAATTCGGGTTAAAAAATTTAGTCGGTTAATCTCGGATCGTTGGAGCCCATGATCTGTAGGTTCATTAGGTCTCCTACTAGCTCACAAATAGATTAAACCTTAGAATAACGTGATGAGTAAATTTGAAGCGTTCAAATTCTAATTAAGGGAATTAGTAATTATATATGATATAATTACATGTTTAGTTATCGTATTAAACGAAATTGGAGAATTGGATAATATTTAAATTCGATTTGAATATTAAATACATAAATAAAGATTTATGTTTTTGGAATTGGCGTTTAATTAATTTAATATTTGATATTAAATTAATTTTGATTAATTAAATAGTTTAATTTATTGTTAAAAAATAATTTTACTAAAAATTAATAAAACTAATGAAATTATATATTATATTAATTACTAAATATATATATAATTCAAAATTGAAATTAAGATTTCAAAATTTATAAATTGAATTTTAAATTCAATTGAAAATATGAGAAATTCTACTTAGTGGATTTATCCCACATTAAACACCATGAAATTCCACTATCTTCTTCAATTGAGGTGTCATTCTCTTGTGAAGATCAATGAAATGTTGAAGGAGAACAAATACTTAATTCAAAGATTGAGAATTGTGGTCATGCAAGTTGATTTTGTTGCTGGCTTTTGAGGAAGAACAGTTCTTCAACTCAACTAGAAAATGTAGTCTTTCTCTCTCCAAAATTCCTTAAATTCAAGCTCATTTTGAATCTCATAATTCAATCTAAGGTCCAAAGAATAATAGAAAAGATCAAGTGGTGGTCTACAAAGAGTTCCTGTAGAAATTCAAGCTAAATTTGAAGTTGAAGAGAGTTCTTCAAAGTTATATGATAACTTGTGGAAATACAAGTTATTGTCTCGTAAAGATTAGAACAATTAGGATTCTTTGTGATAAAAATGCATTCATCTCAAGGAAAAACGCATGACATCCCTTAACATATCACTAATGCATCTTAATCACGTTAAAATTGCTTGTGTTATTATTGTTGTTGCTAGTTAATTAGTATTATATTAGATTCATACAAGAGTGGGATATCCCAACAAAGTGGTATTAGAGACAGGTTGAGTGAATTGGGTTTGCCTTGTATTGAATATAGATACTAGTTCGGCTAAGATGGTTACCCTTAATGGGTCAAATTATCAAGTTTGGAAAAGATAGATAGAAGATATTTTATATGTGAATGATTTGCACCTTCCAGTTTTTTCTAAAGAGATGCCTGATGATAAAACTGATAATGAGAATTATGTCATAGAAAAGTGTGTGGGATTATGAGACTATGGGTAAAAGATCATTTTCTAAACCATATTGGTGAAGAAACTCATGCACGAACTATATGGAACAAGCTTGAGTCACTATGTGCCCCTAAAACTGGTAACAATAAAATATTTTCGATCAAACAAATGATAATGTTGAAGTATCAAGATGGAACACCCATATTAGATCACTTGAATACATTCCAAGGTATCATTAATCAGTTATCTAGGATGAATATCAAGTTTGAGGATGAGATACATGGATTATGAGTCCTTGGTACATTGCCAGACTCATGGGAAACATTTAGAACTTCGTTATCAAACTTAGTCCCAAATGGTGTATTAAATATGGACTTAGTAAAAAGTAACATATTGAACAAGGAGATGAGAAGAAATTCACAAGGCACTTCTTCACAATCAGATGTTCTTATTAATGAAAGAATGGGGAGTAAGAGTAAAGGTCCGACGGAGAAAGACAGAAGCAAAAGTAAGAGCGGCGGTTTGCAAATGTTGAGTGTCATTATTGTCATGTGAAAGAGCATATAAAGAAGCATTATCAGAAATTTAAAAGAGATAATAAACATGATAAAGGGAAGGAAAAGAAGAATGACGATGACAGTGATGCAGACACAATTACTGTAGCCACTGAATATTTTTACATCTTATTCGACGGTGATGTTATAAATCTTGCTATACAACAATGCAGTTGGGTAGTTGACAGTAGTGCCTCAGTTCATGCTACATCAAAGAGGGATTTCCTTGCATCCTATACACCTGGTGATTTCGGCAGTGTTAAGATGGGTAATGATGGATCAGCAAAAGAAGGTGTCATCGAAGATGTACACTTAGAGAATAAGAATGGTTCTGAGCTGATTTTGAAGAATGTGAAGCACATTCTTGATATTCGCTTGAACTTGATTTCTACAGGTAAGCTTGATGATGAAGGTTACTGCAATACCTTCTATGATGGAAAGTGGAAGCTCACTAAAGGCTCTATGGTGGTAGCTAAAGAAGATAAATATTCCTCATTGTATTATATGGAGGCTAAGATCACTAATTGTGGTATAAATACAGTGAATGATGAAATGAGTATTGAGCTTGGCATAAAAGACTCAGTCACATGAGTGAAAAGGGTTTGAAGATTTTAGCCAAGAAAAATCATCTTCCTGATATAAAGAGTGCATCCCTAAAAAGGTGTCCTCATTGTTTTGGCAGGAAAGTAAGCTAGAGTTACTTTTAAGTCATCTCAGCATTGAAAGAAACAAAGTGTATAGACCTGGTTACAATTCTAATGTGTGTGGTCTATGAAAAATAAAAACACTTTGAGGTGTTCATATTTTTGTGATGTTTATTATGAATCATTCAAGGAAAATGTGGGTCTATACCTTGAAGACTAAAGATCAGGTGTTACAGTTTAAACAATTTCATGCCCTTGTTGAGAGAGAAACTGCTAAAAATTTTGAAATGTATTAGGACTGATAATGGAGGTGAGTATTGTGGATCTTTTGATGAGTATTGCAAAAATCATGGTTTTCACATCAAAAGACACCTGCTAAGACTCCTCAGCTAAATGGGGTAGTTGAGAGAATGAACAGAACATTAGTTGAGAGAATGAGATATTTGCTATCAGAGTCATAGTTATCGCAATCGTTCTAGGGTGAAGCATTGAATAAAGTTGTACATGTTTTGAATCTCACACCATGTGTTTCTTTGGGATCAAAAGTTTTGGACAGAATATAGTCAAATAAAGATATATCTTATGATCACCTACGTGTCTTTGGCGTAAAGCTTTTGTTCATATTCCTAAAGATGAGAGATCAAAGCTTGATCAAAGACTAGACCATGTGTATTTCTTGGCTATGGACAAGATGAGTTCGGTTATAGATTATATTATCCAGGACAGAGGAAGCTCATAAAAAGTCGAGATGTTACGTTTGTTGAAGACTAAACGATACTAGACATTGAGAAGATAAAACAGAGTTTGAGCACACTGATGATCTGATTGATTTGAGTTCAGTTCTTTGACACCATCTTCAGTACAGATAGAAAATGAGGTTTAGAATGATCAGTTTGGTGATACAGATGAGGGTTTTGAATAGATTGAGGCAGATAACAGCATTCAAGAACAGTTGTCAAAAACAGAAGTTCCTACAGATGTTTCACTCAGGAGATCTGTCAGAGATTGACGTCCATCAACAAGATATTCAGCTATTGAATATTTATTATTGACTGCTGGGGGAGAGCTTGAGAGTTATGAAGAGGCCATAGAAGATGAGCACAAAAGAAAGTAGATTGATGCGATGAAAGATTAGATGAAGTCTTTACATGAAAACTACACTCTTGAGCTTATGAAATTGCCTAAAGAAAAAGTCGCACTGAAAAATAAGTGGGTTTATAGAGTGAAACAGGAAGAACATACCTCAATCCGCATTACAAAGTCAAATTGGTTGTCAAAAGGTTCATCTAGAAGAAAAGTGTCGACTTTGATGAAATTTTTGCTCCAATTCTCAAGATGTCTTCTATACGTGTAGTAATGAGTTTGGCAGCTAGTCTTGACTTAGAGGTTAAGCAGATGGATGTTAAGACTGCATTTCTTCATGGTGACTTAGATAAAGAAATCTACATGGAACAACCAGAGGGTTTTGAGCAAAAAGGCAAGAGAATCTGGTATGTAAATTGAAGAAAAGCCTTTATGGGTTGAAACAGGCACCGAGGCAGTGGTATAAGAAGTTTGAGTCAGTTATGGGGGAGCAAGGCTACAAAAGACTACTTTTGATCATTGTATTTTTGTCCAAAAATTTTCTTATAATGATTTTATCGTATTATTGTTTTATGTTGATGACATTTTGATCGTTGGTAGGAATGTTTCAATAATTGACAGGTTGAAGAAACAATTGAGCAAATCCTTTGCCATGAAAGATTTGAGGCCGATAAAGAAAAATCTTAGAATTCGAATAATTCGAGACATAGCTTCCAAGAAATTATATATGTCACAGGAGCAATACTTGGAGAAGGTGCTTGAGCATTTCAACATGAATAAAACGAAATCGGTCGGTTCTCCTTTATTCAGTCACTTCAAATTGAATAGAAAACAAAGTCCTTCTACAGATAAAGAGAAGGAAGATATGAGCAAGATCCCTTATGTGTAACGACCCGACCCCTTAGGACTTAGGTAAGGTCGTTACTAAAATAAATTCATGTACAAAATTTTAAAAACGATGCTCAGTTATTTGAAATAAATGCTAATTAAATAAGAGAAGTTCAAAAGAGGTTTATTAAATACAATTGTTAAAACAGTTTATAGGGTACCCAAAATTCTTAAAGGCTAATCTAAGGCATTAAAAAGAAATAATCCTTAGTAATAAATTTTAAATAGTAAAAACAAATAATAGATTTCAAAATGCGGAAGCGAAAGGTCTAGTCCCAGTGACACGATCACGAATTTCGATATGCCATCGCGGGTACATCGTTACTTTTTCCTGAAACATCAACATAAGAAAGAATGAGTATGAAATAATCAATAAGTAGCCCCACCACTGGGGTAAGGCTAGACATCTATGTCCTCTAGATACCCATATATGGCACATAAATACATGAAACAGACAAGAGACTGAGTCCTATCCTATTGTAGTTAAGTATGCCCACAAAACTGGTGAATCCCGGAGGAAACACAAAACTGGTGAATCCCGAAGGAAACGCGAAACTGGTGAATCCCGAAGGAAACGCGAAACTGGTGAGCATCTAACTAAATCAATGAGGATATTCACACAGTCTCAACGTTCAAAGAATCAACACCATACAATTCTAAAACATACATGAAATCCTTGGTACCATGGCTCCATCACATACACATAATCCTCAACAACATAATATACAACATTCATGTAAACCTTACATCATAATTCTACAACATACAAGTATGCCTCAACACCAGCAGGTCATACGTCGACTATTGAAAACACATACCATCACATACTAAACGATCAAGTGCTTAGGTGTGTATTTAAACAATTCAGAACTCGTGCCAGAACAATACTTTGATTCAGGTCATACTATCAATCAACATGCTAATAATTTACCATAACATACACTCATCATGCTAGCATACAACTAAAGCCTGGCCCGTGGGCAGTTCCAGTGGTAAGATTACTTACCCAAAATTATGTCTAAGCGACGAGCAAAATAATCTTCCTCCTAGCCTAGATGAATCTTAAATCAGGACCAAAATGTGTTGGTCCGAACGCACCCCATGCTACAAAATCAATACAACCAATACAACCCAACAACTGTAAGTCACAAATCCAACCTGAACATAATTTGAATCCAAAATTAATAACTTAATTTTTCACCAGTACTCTTACCCAAAAGACAACCAACCGAAATACTTACCCAAAAACTTACCAAATCTATCGAAATAGTCTCAAACTTCAAAGCAATGTCTCAAAATCTCCAAATCCTTGAATCTATAGTCCAAAATAAGAGATTAACAATTTTAACCTGAAATCAAAATGGGATAATCAAACCCCTCAAAGAAAAAGCCAAAACTCAACTCTTACCCAAATTATTCAAGAATCCAATGAGACCCAATGACAGCGGCGGCGACGGTCGTGACCGAAAGAAAAAAACGGCAGAATTGGACGGATGAAGCTGGTCGGACCGATGTAAATAGTGCAGACGCAGGCGGTACCTTGGCTACAGTAGTGTTGAAACAGAGACAGGGATGGAGTCGACGGTTGTAGCAGCAGCTGCGTTTCGATCGGCAGCTAGGCGAGTGTGGAGGGCGGCCAAAAGCTAAAGTCAAAAACGACGAATGAGCGCAGATTGGGTCTTGGCAAGGGTGGCGCGCTTGCTGAAGGGAAAGGACGACTGAGTGGGGTTTCGGTTGGGCAAAATGGCCGGGGGCCGAGCTTCTGCGGCGAGGCGTGACGAGCGTGGGTTGGGTTGGCTAAAGAGGCGAGGTGGCTGGCTCGCGGAGGACGAGTGACGGAGAGTGGTGGCTGGGCGACGGCTCGAATCGGGGAAGAGGACTTAGGGCTGCTGCACGTGAAAGGAGAAGGAAGGGAAAGGAAGAAAAGAAAAAGAAAAAGAAAAGAAAGAAAAGAAAAGAATTGAATAAAAATAAATATATAGATTTTATTTTATTCTTTTCTTAATCCACATTATTTCTTTAAAATCCCTCCTTTCCAAATGGAATTAATTCCTGCCATCAATTCCTAATAAATAATTTTCCAACATCAATAATTAAATTCCCGCAATTACACTTAAAGTCCAAAATTCTTAAAAAAACCTCCAAATAAGCAATTATTGAATTACCAAGGATAACGTTACTGAAATTGTATTATTATATAAAAAAATGTGCGGGATGTTACATTCTTCCCTCCTCAAAGAATTTTCGTCCTCGAAAGTTAAACACTCCAGGTGTTACATTATGCTTCAGTGGTTGGGAGCTTGATGTATTTCATGGTATGTACTAGATCTGATATTGCTCACGTGTTTGGTGTTATTAGCCGTTTTATGTCAAATTCAGGAAAATAGCATTGGGAGGCAGTCAAGTGTATCATGAGATATTTTAGAGGTACTTTCCAATTTGAAGCTCACATTTGGAGGTGGAAAGCTAGTACTTGTTGCGTACACTGATTCAGATATGGCAAGAGATCTAGACAATAGAAAGTCTACTTCTAGTTACTTGATGATATTGTAAGTGGTGCAGTTGTTGGGGTTGATGCCCTAAATCTCATAGGGTTCTATGGTTTGTAAACCTTGTATGAAGAAACATATCTGTGATTAATAATATTTGATATTTTATCCACTCTGTCTATGAAATATATGAGATTTTTAGTTGCATTAACCACAAACAAATAAACTAACATCAACGGTTATCATTGTAACTTAAACATATATGTGGAGATATACAGGTGGATCATGTTTAAGTGATAACCTAAATGATCTGTAGTATATGGATAAGCTGGGTACCTTATCCTGGTAACACTACGAGTATGGCCCGCTTTGTAGGTGTTACAAAAGTGCTCACAAATGATCTGATCCTGATCATTCATATATTAGTACTACTACAAAATCTACATTACTTGACACTTGTAGTTTTTAATTACTTGACGTTTCTTTGGAAAAAACGTCAAGTAATGACCTTTTACATAAGAAAATGTCAAGTAAAATGGTTAAAAAAAAAAAAGAGGAGATTGACGGAATGTTTCGGATATTTTCACTCGAACCATTACTTAACATGTTTTTCGTGTCAAGTATAAGAAGCCCTTACTTGACATATTTTTCATGTCAAGTAAAATATAAAAATAATTTCTTTTTTTATCTTTATTTTTTGTTTCCCTCCCTCCCCTATTTTCATTTCCTCCCAAATTTGGTTTCCATCCTACCAAAATTATCAAAAAAAAAATATATAAAAATAATTAACTTATTATTTTAAATAAGTAAAAAATAATTATCAAATTATTAAATCCCCCTTCTTCTCCCTCTCACGCCGCAACCCCCCTCATGATAACTCTCTCTCCCTCCTCTACATTTCGTCTCCTTCCCATAACCCAGCCATTACCTTCGATTTCAGCCACCACTTACAATTCCTCCGGCCATCATTCAGTGTCCACCGTCGCTGTGCCGCATCTCCAACGAATGACCAACTGCAAGTACCGTCGGTTTGGCTTCCGTTGCACCCATCGCTATCGCGTCTCTCCATCTCTATCTGATCTTTCTCGTTCAGACTCTCGTGTGGTTATGTCTTACCTCCGCCCAATCTCAGACCTGCCATCAGCATCATTACTTTCCAAAATCGGCGTTTTGGGTAAGTTTTTTGGTGTCTTGTATGGGTTTTCGGATCCGCACCATATGACACCGGATCCAATCAGATGCCACCAGTCAGCCACCGTACAATGCCCACCGGTCAGTTCTCCACCGGATCCGCGCCAATCGCCCAGCCTAGCCTCCACCCAAATCTGGTTAGTCCTTGCACCAGGTTTGGTCAGTCCTTCACCATATCCAGTTAGTCTTCCACCGGATTCGTCGTACAGCCGCATTGCCCCTGTCAAGTAAGAGCTTTTTATAGTTTTATGAGTGTTCTTGTTTGTTTTTTCTTTTAGGCAAGATGGTCAAGGCTCGGTGAAGCGTCGATTTGAGCAAACACTATGAGTAATGTTTTGGATGTATTGGAATGAATTTGTGATTTGGTTATAATGTAGCATCTTATGTAATGATTTCATTGTTTGAATTGTTGATGATGAGATTGATTTTGTTGTCCAATAGATTTGAGACCGATCTTGACAAGGTTTTAGTAAGTTTAGAGGTTAGTATTAATAGTTCTTTGTTATCCATTGAAGTATTGGTCAAATAATTGAGTTATTTTCAATTTAAAGATTTCAAGGGATTCGAGCCATTATCCAGCAAAGTTAACGATGTTTTTGACGTTTTGATAGGTATCAAGGCCTTGAAACTCTTTTGGAATGTGTTACCTAGTTGCTGGAATTTGTGTTTTGTAACCACTATTATTGAACTTTTTGTCGGTTGGATTACTTTGTTGTAGTTTTGAAGTGGCATTCAAATCAACCACACTTTGGGTAATCTATTTGGAGTTAAACGGTTATTTTGGGTGAATGAAAATTTGAATAATGGGTTTCATATTTCTGTAGTTTTTGAATGAAATTTTGTAGATAAGATTGGATTGCTTTGTTGTATTTTTTAATGAAATTTGTAAATGAGATCGGGCTTCCAAATTCTCTATTTTATTTGCTTGTAGATAAGATAAGTTGTGAAAGTTGTAAAAGTTGGGCGACAGGTATCTGCATTCTTATTATTTAAATTTTTAGCATGCTTGATTTGTTTAATAATCTTCTTCCTCTTTATTATATTTTCTCAAATCTCTCCCATCTTTCTTTGTTTTGCAGCGAAAGGTAATTGTTCCTCCTGATACTGGATATGGTCAGAATAGAATGAATGAAATTCCAGTAAGTTCTCTAACTTTAAGTCGTAGATATTTTTTAAGTCTCGAGTATGATATTTTTCCATTGCATAAAGTAAGCCAATCATGTAACGTTTTTTCCTTGTGCTGACTTTTTTTGTCATTGTTTTATCTTAACACTTATTTCTATATTTTGAAATTTAATGTTATCGCCCTTTATTCTATTTTGCAGTTGACTTGGTTAAACATGGCTTGCCTGGCCCTTAGTTCTCGATCTTTGGACTTCAAAACTCAATGTATAGATAAATAATGTACTTTGTTGAGAGGTTACTTATTAAACAATTTGTTACTTGTGTATTGTTTGAAAGTTGAGTTTTGTATACAAAAGCACTAGTTGAGATTTTATTTTGTGCATGTACATGTGAAAGAGAAATATTGTTGATAATTTGTGAGGAGTGTTCATATGAAAGGTCATAGTTGAACATATGGAATTTTTAGTGAATATATTGAGTTTGATAGATCTTAAATGTATAATATTTATTTAGTTGATGTAATTGTATTGTTGGAATACAAGGAAGGAAATGAGAACATCAATTGGGGCATTTAATTTGAAAAAAAAAAAAAAGACATATACTTGACAAATAAAAAACGTCAAGAGTTATCATATATGATATGTAATCAATGTCAAGAATCAATAGACTTGACATACCACCAATGTCAAATGTATTATCTTTCTTGATACAAAAATTGTATCAAGAAAACATTTGTCTTGACGTTTTTTTCGAAGTCAAGTTATCACACTATACTTGACAGTCAAAATACTCAACGTTTTATATAAGCGTCAGGTATACCCTTTACTGACATTTGGAAAAGCATCAAGTAATTATCTAATTTCTGTAGTAGTGTAGACATGTGAGCAGGAATATTCTATACAAATGAGTTTGTATTAAGATCGGACCACGAAATGTTTAGTCTTATTATATAATGTACGTTCATAATAGAAATTTTCATTTCACTAAGATGACCATAGGTAACACGACCTTAATCTCTTGAGTGAGTTGTGAACTCCTGCCTATAAGGGTGGTCCTTTGATTTGTATGGGTGAGAGTGGCTAGATCGCCGACTCAACAAGCCTACCATTTTGGAGATTCATCTTATTGGGGAGCTGGGAACTCAGCTACACAAGATGGAATTCACTCCTTCCCCGAAGTAGGGGTAAGTAGATAAATTGCTTCCTTAAGGGATGATTCCAGGTCTTGAACAATGTGGTGTCACACCCTCTCTTGGCCTCTTAGTCATAGTGGAACTATGATCTATTGTTCATTAGAGGAATCAGTGGTACTTAAGAAGTTAGATGTAACTACAGGGGTAAAATGGTAATTTGGCCCAACTGTACTTATGAGCTTTGTGAAGGGTCATCGTTATGTTGATTGGTTATATCCAATAGACACATAAATATATCTGTAATGTGAAAAGTGCAGCTGTCGGTCTTTAATGGAGTGTCTAACAGTTAACAGATGGTGGATAAAGTAATTAAAGAGTTATTTATTCACGTACTGTTGGAACTTCAAGCTACAGGTCCATAAGGTCCCCTTGGTAGCTCAAAGGATTTAATTGAGAATAAGTTTTTGGGTTAATTTGAAATGTTCAAATTTATTAAAGGGAATTTAATTATATATGATATAATTAAATAGATTCAATTATATATGATATAATTGACATAATGTATATAATACATTATAGTTTAATTGGAGGAACAAATATTTGGATATGATTCAAATATATTTTCTATGAATAAGATTCATAGTTGTTAAATTCAATATAAATATGATTTATATTAAATACCATAAAATAGAGAAAAAAACCTATAGTTTATATTGTATATGATGCAATATTAAAACTATAGATTATAAATATAATATGATAAGTTAGTTATCATATTTATTTATATTATTAATTATTTGATAATTATCCTCTTTTTCTCTCTAACCACCTTAGTGGGAAGTTAATTGGTTTTTGTGGGTGTTGGGATAAATAAAATAAGATTTTTTTCCCTTGACTAATCACTACAACAAACACACGAAGATTACACGATTAACTCAGAGTCTATGCGATAGACTTTGCTATCTAAACGATTGAGAGTTTTCCTATGCAATAGAGAGTTTCTTCCTCAATCGTCTTCCTCCTCCAACTTCTAAACTCCCTCTTAACCAAAATAGCCAGAGCCTACCACTCTTGGATTCTCACATCGAGAATATCAAGGTCACCAAGTGGTAGTGTCTTTCCTTTTTGGTTCGATTTTTGTTGTTGTTCGAGGAGTTCGTGATCGTTTGAAGTGTTCGTGACAGTATGAGAGATTTACTTGAAGAAGAGTTCTTCAAAGATATAATCTCTAAATCCTTTTTATTGTTCAGAAGCATGCTATAATTTATGTTATTATGCATAATTTGTACTGTTTTACTATAAATGTTTTTTTCAATCGAAATGAGATTTGGACGATCCGCTTCCACTCATAGGTTCTCTGTAAAACGAGTTCCTTTAGCAATGTCTTGGCAGTCAAGGTTGCAGAAGTGTGTTGCACTTTCTACAACTGAAGTAGAGTATATAAATCAACAGCAGAGGCTTGCAAACAGATGTTTTGGATGAAGCGCATTATTCAGGAGTTTGGCTTCAAGCAACAAATATATGTGATATACTGCGATAATCAGAGTATTATTCATTTTGGTAATAATGCTACATTTCATTCCAAAACAAAGTATATAGATGTAAGGTATCACTGGATGAGAGATGCTTTGAATGATGAATTGTTTGAGCTTGAGAAGATACATACTGATCATAATGGATTCGATATCTTGACGAAGAATCTACCAAGAGAGAAGCTAGAGTTTTGTCGTTTCACCGCAAGAATGACAAGTTCCTCGGGGGGGAGGGGGCATTAGGGCTAAATAAGTTCTTTTTTAATAACCTTGTAGCCGTCGGTTTTGTGATGGGATTACGCAAACCGAGAGATTAAAACGGCATAAGAAAATTAGAGTTTTTGGCATTTTGATCAGTAGTGTTTTTAGCCATTTAGGGACCAATCCGTGATTCGATCGAGCTGAAATTTTGATAGTGTGTTCTTGACACGAGGGTCTTCAATCTGGTCGATGGAGATTTCGTTTGGAGCTACCTATAGTCAGATATTATAGGTAATTGGTGGTCATTTCAAATGAGACGTTTCTAATTTTATTCTTCTCAATTTGTTGTCGTTTGTTGCCAAGACTGTTAATCTTGAGATATTTATTGTGTATGCCTCTAGTTGTAACTGGGAGAACTCGTTGTTACCCATTATTAATTATAGTGAAAATTTTGACTTCAGTTCGTGGTTTTTTACTCCTCATATTGAAGGGGTTTTTCCACGTTAAAATTGCTTGTGTTATTATTATTGTTGCTAGTTAATTAGTATTTTATTAAATTTACACAAGAGTGAGATAATTCGTCCGAAAATATAGTATTTATCCCAACAAAATATGTCAAGTGTGTTTTGCCAAAAGAGCTTGATTAGACAAGTGGATACCACGAACCAATTGTCATCTTTATACATTAAAAAATGTATACATACTTATACATGTTAATATGTTTGGAGGCTAAAATATTAAATGTATATACTAATAAGGATATATTTTAACCTTTAATAGTTTGTTACTTTCGAATATAGTCCCTTATTATTTAGAAAGTTTCAATTAGTCTCTTAGAGGTCGTTTGGTTGGAGGGTTTTCTGCATGGGAATTGGCATAGGTATCCAATTCTCATGTTTGTTTCACAATTTTTCAACCTCTTTGCTTGAGAATAAGTTATTTCTAGGCATCCTCATTTCCCAACAAATAAGGGTTTTCTATTCCTTCCAAAATCGGGGTTTTTCTTTTTTCCCTCTCTATCTCTTTTTCATTTAACATATAATTTCACTTTGAATATAGTTAATTAATTAATTAATATTAATTTAACAGAAATAAATAAAATATTATTTTAATAAATTAATAATGATATATTAATATTTACTTAACTTATTTTTATGATAAAAATTTATTAAATGAATGGAATTAATTTTTTACATAAATTATTAATTTATTAACCAACACTATCTTAAATATATTTAATTAGTAAACTAGATTAGTTAAATTTAGTCAGTATTAAACTTCATGTTTCAATAATAATAATTTTTATTTATTAAATTTTAAATCAGTAATTATTTAGTGATATTAATTAATTTATCATTTATTATGAACACATAATCATCACTAATATTTTATAAGAAATTAATTATTTATTGTGATTAACCTTTAATTACTCAATTCATTATTAACATACCATATTTACAAATACTTTTAGTATTCTTTAATTAAACACATATTTTTATCTCATTTCTTTCGTTTTTATATAATTATATTGTCCATTAAAATATATTTTTCTTATATTAATTTAATTAAAACTAAAATTATTAAAATTGAACTTAAATTAATAATAAAAATGATTAAGTATTGATTATAATTAGTATGAGTTCATTAAATGCATTAATTGGTTGATTTGAATTATAATATACTCCAGCGTTCAAAATATTTATAATTAAATTATTACTTGATTCATAATTAACTTTTTATTGATATATTAATATTGTTTATTCTTTAAATCATTAAACTATTATAATTATTAATAAGATTTTCATGTTAAATTACATAATTAAATGGCAAACACAATTTTTGTTTTATAAAATTCTAAATAGTATTCTCAATGCACCAATCAAATACAGTCATCTCTTGATTCCCAAACATCTTGTTCTTAGTCATCTATCTCTAGCATCCTTTATTCCTACGCATCTATAAAACTTAAATCAGACAGCCCTTATGAAGTAATATTTTTTAGTTATGATTATAGTAAAATATAAAATTGGTTAAGGATACTAAAATATTATATGAGAAATTACGGAAAGATTCTTTTTTTGGGCAAATATCAATTTATAACTTGAACTTGAGGGTTATATCAATTTAAAATACTAAACTTTAAGGGTTTGTATTAATTTAAATCCCAAACTAATCATTGTATCAATTTAACTCTGACTTTTAAGTGTATCAATTTAAACCTGGAACTTTCATAGTTCTATCAATTTAAACCCTCCATTATGTTTTATTTGGATACACTTATGAAAGTTCAGAATTTAAATTGATATATTTATAAAAATTCAGGATTTAAATTGATACACCTATAAAAGTTTAGGATTTTAATTGATACACCTATAAAAGTTTAGGATTTAAATTGTTATAATTATTAGTTTAGGGTTTAAATTGATATAACTCCCAAAATTTAGGATCAAAATTGATACACAAAGTTTAGGATCTAAATTGATACAACCCTCAAAATTTAGAGTTCAAAAAATCATGAAATTATTCGTTTATGATTTAATTGATATAACTTCTAAAATTCAGGATTATAATAAATTGATTTTTTTTTTTTTTTTGTCAACTTCTTACCAATTTTGGATTTGGACATCAAAAACATTTGTTCCCGTAACTTCTCCACATTAAGGGCCTACTTTGATTGACGAGAGAAAAAGAGTTTTTGAAAAAAAAAAAAAAACTATTTTCAATTATTATCAAATACTCCAATTTTTTTTTTAAATGACTTATTTTTAAAATTAACAAAATTAAATTCAAAAAACCCTAAATTTCTAATCATTTATATTATACTTATCATCAACCAATTTTAACATTGTTCTACCACGTGGGTACAATTGAAAAAAAATTCAAACATAAGCAAGAAAAATTGAATATGTTAAAATAATATTAACTAAACTGAAACAAGCACTTTGAATATTATAGACTAAAACATAATCTAACTACTTATAAATAAATTAATAAAAAAAACGATGCTATCCAATTAAAATTTTCTTTCAAAGAAAAATAAGTGTGTGACCAATAATAATGTAAGAATGTTCGACCAACTTAAACATAACTCAATTAGTTAAGGTTATGTTTTTGCTTAGAGAGGTCGGAACTTCGACCTCTAGGATGTTATGTTGAATAATAAATTTTTTAAAAAAAAAAAAGTTAAATGGACTATTAACCATCAACATGAAATCTTATTTTATAAATGATTGACCAATTATCATTGAATTATGATGCTATTTTTAAATTATTTTAAAATCATAAATTCTCCCCATTAGTGATTTACCATTTTGGTTGACCATGAAATAGAAAAGAAAAATTAATTATGCATATTAGTAGGCTCCATTAAGAATCTCCATGGAAATCAATTATCATAAAAACAAATTATAGAATCCAAATCAAATTTATAACAAAGATTACTTTGGTATAAGAATTCAAAAAAATAGATACATTACAATTTATTTTGTTTACTAAAGATTCAAAATGAGAATCAATCTAAATAAAAATATTAATAAAAATATAAATTGTGGGACCCATAGATTTGAGAATAAGAATAAGATACCTTACCTTTTATACAAGGGGGATTACATTCCCCTAAAATTAGGAATCTCATTTTTAATTTTGGTTAAAAAAAAAAGATGGTTGTAAGGTCTATTTTAAAAAAACAAAAACTACTTTTTTTTTTTTAATTTTTAAAAATTGGCTTTGTTATTTAAAGTGTGACTAAAAAGTAAAATAGAAAAAGAAATGATGTATCGATAGAGTGTTTATAGTCTTAATTTTTTTAGAACCAAAAATTAAAATTTTGTTACAAAATGAAAATAAAAAATCAAAAACCAAAAACCAATCAAATGGAGTTTAAATTTTCAACTTTATTTATTTTTTTACAAGGTGGGAAAATTGAACCTCTACTTTCGAGGTTGATAGTATAAATTTTATATTCGTTTAACTATGCTCATTTCGAAAAAAATCATAATTTTCAACTTTAATTTCTAATTATTATTATTATTATTATTATTATTTTTTGAAAAGGTATTGTAATTAAAATGTGGGGTGAGGGAATAGAACTTCAAACCACGAGGTTGATAGTATGAATATTATGTTAATTGAGCTACGCTCTTGTTGGTAATTTCTATTTCTAATCACAATTAAAGTCAATATTAGCTCCCTACTTTTTCTCTTCTATTTTTCTCTCTTGTCTTGCTTTTCATCACACGTTATCTTCATGAATCTCTACTACTTGGGATATTTTATTGAGGTTAGAGTTGATTCATTGGAAGACCAAAAACAATAAAGGCCTTACATATTATTGAGGTATTTAAAAACTAAAGTTCAAAGAAAGTGAGTATTCTATTTAAACCATATATGTGATTTATATGTTTGTGAATTGATTGTTAAGATATAATTGATATTGGATTTTATATTTGATTAGATCAAATTGTAAACTTGATATAAGTATCATGTGAGCATTGAAATTAAAATCCTTAGGCATGAGTCCAACTTGTGTCTTAAAGTACTTGTGAGTTTTTCCACTTTTTCTCCACTTTGAGATTATAATTAATTATCTTTAATTGCTTGTTATAAAATATCTAATGATTTAGTCCTTAATCTTTTAACTTTGTAATAATTTAACTTTTGAACTTTAATGTGAGAATCTAGCCATATGCAATAAAGTATGTAATAATTAGACCCCTTTCGTGAAAGAATTATTAAGATTTAATGAAATTTCATATCTATAACAAACTAAAATCAATTGTATTTTTGAGCTACAAAAATCATGTTGTTACGTAATAAAATTTGATACTTAATTTTGATGTGATTTTTCATCCGGATTAAATTATATAAATTTGAGAGTATAAAGATAAGCTTTTTTTTTTTTTTCCTTTTTTGTTACTTTTTACAAATGTTCAGGAACAAAGTGTTTTATAACTTTTAGTTATCTCAAACTAGATGTGAGAATTAAACTAGAATTTATGTCGATCTTCGTTTCTATATTTATAATAAAAGTAAACATATACTTTTAAAAAATAGGAAAATTTGAACTTCCGACCATAAGAAAAAAAAAAAGAGAGAATATACTCTTTAAAATAAAAGAATATAAAAAGGGCCAGTTGTTAACATGAAAGTGACAATAATGATGAAAAAAATGGCCCCAAAATCACAAGCATTGGCCAGCAATATTTTGATGGCAATTGCTTTCCTTTAGTGGAGGAATTGGTTAAAAAAAAAAAAAAGAGTGGATGATTTTGAAGGCATTATTGCTGAATTGGGTCACTGGTAAAAATGCTTAAACTATTTGATAACATGATTGAATGAATGCTCAAAGAAAAGGGTAGAAATTTCAAATTTGGATGAATGCTTAAAATTGCATTATGGTGAGGAGTTTGTCAAAACCAAACAGAATTCTTTTATCTTACTAACATTGCAAATACATATGGAAGAAAAATAGTAAGCAAAAACTAGGAAAATTACAAGGCAAGGCAAGGCAAGGCAAGGAAGGCAAGGAAGGGAAGGCACACAATCTCTCTGTATGTTGGAAAGGTTTGGCAAATTAGGAACTTTTTTTAAAATGTTTGTTTTTGTTTTTGTCTCTTTCTCAAACATTGTCTCTTTCTTTCCTTGGCACAGCAAAGTGAATCACAATTAATTTTAGTTCATTGTTCTCTCATTTCATATGAGGAAGTCATTACTTTTCTCACACTGTGTAGTGTTGTTGGATGGTGTCGATGTCGAGTCCCTTCAACTTCACCACGGACTCGACATGTCCCTTGAGTGTGTTGAGCTCTCGAAGCCTGAAAGAACAACGGAAATGAATTTCAGAATCATACTAATTCATTTGTTTTGTATATAGTTTTCCCTAAAGGCAAACTAACTACTAATTCATTCATATTATATACCTTGCAATCTCGGCACGTCTCTTAGCTTGCTCTGCGATCTCGGAGAGTTCTCTGTAGCTGCTCTTTTCGGAGAAGATGTTTGTCGACTCGGGTGGTTGAAGTCCATGTAATGTCCTTTGAGCAAGGGCCCATTGAGCTTCTCTTTCCTCTTTTCCATAGTCTTTCTTTGTGGTGAAAGCAGTCTGTTGCACAAAATAACAACAATGTAGTTCAATAAGAGTTCACCAAATAACTAACTTTGTTCATTCCTTGTCGCAAAAACAAACCGAAAGAAAAGTATACCTTGTTTTCTAACAAGTTGAGCCATGCCTTTCCGCTCAATATGTATCGAATAGCAAACTTCATAACATCCAGAGGAATATAGAAAACAATGCTGTAAAGCCAGATGACACCGGCCCATCCCCATCCGATTCCCTTGATCTTTGCGAATCCCCAGTTTGCATATACCGCAATCAAAGTTGCAACCTGAGACCACACCAATAACATTTTAGCTTCTCAGTCTTTCCTTCACAAATCATTTTCAGTACAAAACCATTCTACTTCATTCTTACCAGCTGTGCAATCAAGAAGGCGCCGACTAATAGAAGTCCAGGTCGTTCCACATATGACCAGCCTCGCGATCTAGTTACAAAAATCAAAGCCTGGCTGACAATACTCACTTGCAGGTACAAAGCAGCCATCATTTCATCTTCATTATGACGGATCGATCTTACACCGAATTTATCCTACATTTAACAAACAACAACATAACAACTTGTTGGATCAAACTATTTTTCAAATGATTCTGGAAACTGGAAAGTATAGGCTACGAGCAGGTAACATACCGAAAAGAAGTTGGTTCCTTCCATTAACCAAAAGAATATAACCGTCATCAATGCCAAGTACCCTCCTAGTACTACTCCGGTTGCGAAAATCTCCTTTAGTTTCCAACTGTCAGGTAATGGAGATGGCTTCACCCTGTCCTTTGAGATTGTCATAATTGTACCTTTAACAAAACAACAATGCAGGCCCATCAATATTGATTGTTTTGGTTTTGTGGAACTATCAAGGAGACAAACTACTAACGGATAGGAAAAACAAAACTAATTCACAATTTATCAGTAACTCACCATCATTCAGGATGGCAATAATCAAAACCATGAAGGGAGAGAAATCAAACTTCCAAATGAGGGCAATCAACATGAAACCAAACTGCAAAAGAGGAATCACAAAGCAAACAGAATATAATTACAACAATCGAACAAAATACAATCACAACTATTGAGTTAAAGTGTGGACTGCACACGTACCACAATACGAATAGTGATGGAAACTGCATAAATCTGTAGAAGAGAAAAGAGAGGAGAAGAAATGGTAAGTCAAGTGCTTTCCCAAATACATATAATAAACTTGAGTTAGCCATTTATGAAGATCCGAATATGGTGACTTACGGTATAGTTCTTCATCCTCTGGAAGATCGCTCTGCTGGTCAACACTGCGCTGATGATAACACTCAAACCAGGCTCGGTAAGGACGATGTCGGATGCACTTCGTGCAGCATCAGTGGCATCAGCAACAGCAATACCAATATCTGCCTTCTTCAAAGCAGGAGCATCGTTCACACCATCTCCTGTCATTCCACAAATGTGCTTTCTCTCTTGCAACTTCTTCACGATTTCGTACTTGTGTTCTAGACATTGGATTATAACAGAAAAAGTTAGAGGATCGAAAATAAAAATGTCGATCATCAAGTATAAACAAGAGGCAACAATCACCTGGAAACACTCCAGCAAATCCATCAGCCTTCTCAATCAACTCTTCAACTGGCAGGCCAGCAATGCTTTCGTCCTTGTGCTGACCAAGTAAGGAAGAAGATGGATACATATTTGTTCCCATTCCAAGTCTTCGACCGGTTTCCTTTGCAATAGCAAGTTGATCACCTAGTATAAGGGTCAATCGGGGTCAAGTGTTAGCATATCAAACACGATGAGAAGAATTTCTGAGAAACTTAAATGAGTGAATTACCAGTAATCATCTTGACATTCACACCCAGGTTGAGAGCCCTGCGGATGGTTTCAGCACTATCGTGTCTAGGAGGATCGAAAAGTGGCAACAAACCAACGAATTGCCATGGAGCACCGGGACTCTCCTTAGTCTTCTCAGGCACTTCCTGTGAGCATATTATGAAAAACAACAATCACAAAAACAGTTCAATCATCAAAGTTCAAGGTACAAACTATTTTATGGAGTGTCGAGATTCAAACCTGTCTTGAAACAGCCAATGATCGAAGTCCACGCTCGGCAAACTTGTCAATAACAGAAAACACCTTCCTCTTGAAGTCCTCTTTGCAGTTGCAAAGAGTCAAGATCTGTTCATAAAGATCATATAGTTATAAGGCACGATAATCAACATCCATAATGATATCGTTCAGTCCTTACATCATTTCAATACGAATAAGATCTTTACCTGTTCGGGAGCACCTTTGCTAGCACGGTGCCAGTTTCCATTAGAATCAATGTAAGTCAAAGCAGTTCTCTTATCCACAGGGTTGAATGGGAAGAAGTGAATTTCTCTAATTCCAGCTCTTGCCTACATTATAACAATATATTTAAACCACTCAACAGTCAGAACTTTGATTCAGAGTCTCATCAACATAATGAAAAGTGAGGAACAATCAAAGATAATCGTACCTCTTTCGGGTCAGCGAGCATTCCAACCATGGCAGCATCAATTGCATCCTGGTTTTCAGTCCTAGAAGCTCTTGCAGCAAGAAGAATGACATGTTCTTTGTCTACACCCTTGGCAAATACCTCGATCAAGTTCTTGTCAACACTCAACTTGTTAAGAGTCAGCGTTCCAGTTTTGTCACTGCAAAGTACATCCATACCGGCCATTTCTTCGATGGCAGTCATTCTTTTGGTGATAGCACCTTGTTGGGACAGTTTGTGAGAACCAATAGCCATAGTCACAGACAAGACAGTAGGCATAGCAATTGGAATGCCTCCAATCAAGAGAACCAAAAGGTTGTCGATACCGTCTCGGTAAGCACGGTGTTGGATTGGGTACATAACGAGGATCTCAATCAACATACCAATGGCAATGGAGCAAATACAGAAGTTTCCAATGGCAGTGAGAACCTTTTGGAAATGTCCAACTTGGTTAGTGCTATCAACAAGATGAGCTGCTTTTCCAAAGAAAGTGTGGACACCAGTAGCAATAACAACAGCTTCAATTTCTCCTTGTTTGCAAGTTGAGCCAGAGAAAACTTCATCCCCTGGATTCTTGGTCACAGGTAGTGATTCTCCAGTTAAGGCAGATTGATCAACCTTTAACGGATCACCCTCGAGAAGACGAGCATCAGCCGGGATGATGTCTCCCAATTTCACACTGATCACATCTCCTGGTACTAGAATTGATGCATCTTGTTCACACCATTTTCCATCCCTTAGAACCTAACACCATCACAAAATCAAGGAAAAAAAAAACAATTACTCCTATTGGAATGCCTAAAATCTATTATCTGATCACATTTCCTATTTATGTTATTTACAATTTTGGCCCAAGAGTTTAGAAGAGTGCATGATCTAAACTATCTAATCCTAGAGACGTCTCTTGACCTATAATTTAAATTCTCTCTCTAATGAAATCTCTCCTTCTACTCATGGATATAGCTAACACACTATTAGTAAAGTACGTAAATCTCTATGTTGATTCTCTATTACTTCACGTTTTATGTTTATCTTTATTTGTTGATCTTTTAACAACTCTTTACTTTTGGGCAATAAATATGAACATGTTCTAGTTACCTTAGTCTTAGGTGCAAGACCAGCCATAAGAGCAGCTGCTGCATTACCAGCATTGTTCTCTTCAATGAAACTGATAGTGGAGTTGATAACCAACAGACAAACAATACCGACGAAGTCCTGCCAATCCGGTCCCCGACCGCCACCGTTGGCCAAAGCAATGGCCATGATAGCTGCAGCTTCCATGACCCAAGACAGAGGATTCCACATAAACCCAAGAAACTTCAAAATCTTGCTTTCCTGTTCATATCATTACAAATGCATATCAGAAAAGTTCTCACAAAAAAGTAAAAAGCTTCTTGTTTTTTATCATAAACCAAGATTCAAACCTTTTTCTCTTCTAGCTTGTTGGGACCGAAGATTTGAAGACGGTTCTCCCCTTCTTGAGAACTTAAACCTTCTCTTGTACATTTCAGCTGCTCAAACACTTCCTCAATAGGGATTTTTTCCTGCAATCAAACCAAAGTGACAGCATAGAAATGTTTATTCATCTGAAAAGGAAATGTTCCTCATGAATATGAGAGCTTAATTAGAGTTTTCATTCATTAAATCTTATTAATCAAGTCTATGTTTTCATTTGACAACTTCAATTAAATTAAACATTATTATCTAATCAAGTTTTTTTTGTTTAACCAAAGTTGTGGATGTTCTAATTCAAATTAGCCAAAAGTAATTTAAACCCAATTCTTTGCTTTCTTTAGCTAGTGAAATACCAATGAATCTTAAACACCCTTAATGACCAAAAACCAAGCCACCCTATAAGGAGGAGTTCAAGTCAAACATGAAAACTAGAAGGATTATTTACTTCCCCTTTAATGAGATTCCAAGAATTTTCCTTTTTAAAAAATGAAACTAAAAACCAAGAAAAATTTCACATACATCCTACCTACCCATCAAAGAAATAAAAAAATAAAAAGTTAAAAAAGAATTCTTTTCATTCTAAATTAATTATTTAATCCCTAAACTTTACTTGGTATCGGTTTAATTTAATCTCTATACTTGAAAATTTTAATTTTTAAATTGAGTAACAATTTAATTCATATACTTTACAATTTTATTCTATTAAGAATCAATTTTTTAATAGAGATAATATATATATATATATATATATATATATATATATATATATATATATATATATATAATTTAAGCATAAATCTTACTTTAATTTTCGAAAAGTTTAATTGATTTACTATACATTTACTTTTAAAAAGTAATCATCTAATTTCTATTGAGGAATAAAGGGGAAAAAAGTGTTATATTTAAAAATAAACCTTTTAAAAGTAGTGTGTGAAAAAAAATTAAAAGGGCAAAAGCGAGTCACCGCCGAGTTAGCGAGTTCGACTCAGGAAGCAGACAAGAGAATTAAATTTGGGAACGGAAATTTCAACAAAAACCCCTAAATCACAGGCGCGTTGACCATAAAATTTGCAAAAAGGACCCCACCACGTGGTATGAGCGTGCAACACACGCGCCGAGAACCCAAGAGCGCCGATGGCGGCGTAAATATCGGCACCGGAGAAGGGTAAAACAGGAAATATTTATTTAATTTAATGAAAAATCAAAATCTGAACGATTGTTGAATCCAAGGAAGGGCCGGTTTCAGTGACCAAGTGGGGTCAGAGCCGTTGAAATATGAAAAGCTCTTTTTCTTTCAGAAAAAAATAATAATAAATAAATAAAACCGAAACGTTGTTTTTTTAAAGGCGAAAAGTCAAAAGTACCACGGAGAAGTACCAAAAATTCCCAGTTTTTATTTTTATCTTCTTCATTATTTTATATCCAAATAAAAAAAAAGTGACAGAAAAAGGAATAAACTTAATTTATAAAAAAAATAACACCCAAGTAAGAAAAGAAATAAATAAATAAAAAGCAGCCCTCTATTTTTTTCTGTACTGCACATGCTCAGATCCAGTGAAGGAGCCAACCATAGAAAAGGAAATATTTTTTTTAAAAAAAAAGGTCAAAAAAAGGTAAATTTGATTCGTTATAACCAAAAACCCCCAAATCCAATTTAAAAAAAAATTTAAAAAAAACTATCTTTGATATGAACAAGCAGAACAAAATTAAATCATGATGAAGGAAAATAGATAATAATAAAAATGAAAAGGGAGTGAAAATTTGAAAATCAGGGGTGTTTGGGGGGCGAGAAAATTAGGAGAACTTTCCCGAGAAAATAAGGTAGGAGAAGGGAAAGAAAGGAATACCAGATCAACAGTCTCGTTCTTGATCTCTTCGAGAGTTAAAGCGGTGTCGTTTCCCATCTTGATTTGATTGATTTTGTTAATGAAGGAGATGAAAAACAGAGGAAAAAAGTGGGTGTTTTTTTTTTTTTGTTTATGGGTTTTGTTGTTCTAGAGAAGAACCATTGAAGGGGGATTTATTTTCCCGAGAAAATTAATAAGATTCCCGGGAAAATTAGTGTTTGGGAAGAGAGAAAATGAGAAAGAAAGAATGGGAAAAAAAAGGGATTTGTGTGAGAGAAGAGAGGAGTGAGGAATTGGCGTCGAAATAGAGTTGGCTTTTTATATAAACTCTCAAGCTTACCCCCCCACTCTTATTGTGACTACCACGCAGTCCAAGTGGGTCCATTCTCTCTCTCTCCTTTTCTCTCTCTAAGTTTACTATTCAACTCTAGAAACTAGGATTAGAAACAATGTGACTGATAATTTTATATCTACAGATAATTATTCTATACGGCCGTCACGTTTGTGCCTAACATCTTTAAATGTATGTTGGATTAAAATTTTGGGTTTGATAAAGGATTTAAACTCCGTTTAGGATTTACTTTGTAATCTGGTAAATTTTTAATTACCTATTTTGTTTGGTAAATCAAATTACTAATTAATCTAATACATTACTTTTAAGTTTTAATCTAACAAGAGTTTTTAGATTCAACTTTTCTAAAAATTTGTTATTTGTTAGTGGTATTTCCAAATTGATATATTTTATTATATTTATTTTCAAGTTTTAATGATTATTTTTTATTAATTTTTTATCTAATAATTTAGATTAAATCAAATTAATTAAAATTCATATCATATAAAATTTTAAAAATATATATTATAATAAATTATGAATTAACTATCAATATAAAAATAATTAAAACAAATCAATTTAGTATTCATTTATCACACACATAACTAGTTTTTTAATTTAAAATTAAAATTTATCAAACGCCATTTTGAGTTTTGTATTTAAAAGCTCCGCCTAATGAAGTTTAAATTTGTATTTTTTAAAAAATCATAAACTAAATTAATATGAATTTCGAAGTTGAATGACTAAAACCGTAATTTAACCTATAATTTTCAATCTCTTTTCAACCCTAAACATTATTCAAGAGGTTAGTTTAAAGTGACGATATGTTTAAATCATGGGATGTATGAGAGAGAAATTCAAATCTATAATTTCACTATATATCTAAAGATTTTTTTTTACGATTTTCTTTTATCACTTTTTATAATTGTAAACGTATTTATAGACGAAATCTTAATATCTTATATTTATTTATATTCTTAAAAGTTTAGAGACTAAAACAAAGGTAAGTATTTATTAATTTGCATCCATAGATAATTTGAAGGATTTGGAGGGTGATTTCTTGGATGCCGTTGGATTTAACCTTCCACTTAAAAATGGTGGGGTCAAACTATCTACGTGGCAAACATCAAGTGGTGAGTTTCATCATCATAGAGATTCTTTTTTTTTTTTTTTAATTTTCTTTTTGTTTCTATTGTATATTTAGTTGAAATCATTATTGTGATATAACCAATGATCACTATGTTATAACCAATGGAATGATCTGTATAAACTTTTTTTTTATATTTTTTAATTATTTTTTTTGTATAATTGATATAACCCATGCATTTGCATTTTTGGTTTTGTACCTTTTTTTCCAAGAAGCAAGACAAATCTTATTACCTCTCTCTCTTTCCATAAGTAACAACAAAATTATTATTATTGTGTACCTTTGTCTATTTGGGCTAACATTGGTTATTACAAACCATAGCTGTAAATTTTAATTTGATATAAATATAATGTGGTCCGCGATAACGATATTTATATATTTGTGAAGATTCATTTAGATTTTAACTTTATTTAGAAGAATAAACAGAAAAAATTAATTGTAAAATGTGATGTATATCTCTTAATAAAAATGGTTAAATTAAAATGTACGAAAGGTTAAAATGTAAAATCTTTGTTCCTATTTTCAATTAAAATATTTTTTGCGCACTCTCTACCTTAGAGCGGAGAATAATTAGGTTTTTATTAATTTAAGTCATTGGAACAATATAATGTTATTAAGGAGAGGAGCTAATATTGGCCCCTAGACTAGGTATAACATGAACCCTTTAAAAAAAATTAAAAGACTAAGTATAAGGTAAAGTTGGCATAGTAACGTAATGATGGATAAGGTAGAAAAATATATAGAAATAAGAAAGGGATAAACTATGTGATAATTAAGTAATTAATGGAATCTAAAATTTTAAATAAATGATTTCAATAAACAAGATTATAGCACATGGAGGATCAAATTATTTGGGGTTAAAAAATGTTTTAGTTTCAAGAGAGAGGGAATAAATAAAATTAAGCAATAATAGAACATAAATGTTTTTTTAAGAACAAAAATAATATAAAAAAAATAGGGGATTTGACTTTTTGAATAATTTTTTTAATTTTATTTATTGAAAGTTTATGAAGTGGATTGTGGGAACCCCAATAATAGTACCCAAAGTCTTCTCACTTGTGATGTCTCTATAAATGGGGTTTCTAATTATTATTTATTTGTCTAATGGAAAATAAAAGAAAATAAAATAAATGAGGGAGAGCACTATGGGAAATTGGGAATATTAATGGACGAAAAAATGAATTAAAATTATAAAATTAAAATAGAGAAAAAAATAATAATAAACTTTAGATAGGAAAAAAAAGGGGGTAAATCCAACATGACCGTTGGATTGCTTTAAAAGTTAGTCAACTCTTTACGGCTTATGGGAATTGGGAAATAGTTGTCCTTAATTAAGTTTTTTTTAAAAAAAAATTATTTTTTTTAAATATAGTCTTTGAAAACCTATTTTTCTCATTTTTCTTTAATTTTTCTTTTCTTTTTTTTTTTTAGTACTTCTTGAGTTAATCAATTATGTTCGTTCATATGGGATGGGTTGTACATGTACTTTTATTCCTTTTCCTATAATTAAGTTTTTTCAAATAAAAAAATTGTTTTTTTATAATTATTTCTTAGCTCAACGATGGAAAGGTAGGAGATCTAAATATTATCTTTTGAAATGATAATTGACGTCTTATTTATCAACCCAAGTAAAAATTAATTTTTTTTTTCTTTTTAAATATAGATTAAGCTAATATTTTTTTAGTAGAACAAATAAAGGAAACGAAATAACTAACTAAAGTGTCCCCTTATCCAAAGAGGAAGTCCATCAAGTCAAATTTCATTCTAAACATTTCGATGAGAATAAGAAGCAATATTGTGGGTCTCTTTGTTGCAAATGCTTGATGTGTTTAAAAAGCCTCAAACAAATCCTTGTCTCATGTTAATGAGAATTTCATCGGTGGGAAGTTTGTACTTCATTCTCAAAACGGTCTTGACACGTAAGAAACTTCCATAAAATCGATGAATTTATCTCCACTCAAAGATAGGGTACAAACCTACTTCAGTTGATATCTGGATGCCTTGAAGATTTAGTCATTACTTCAACTAATTCTATCGGACTGATAAGATTCACAAGAACTTCAGTATCTAATTTTGTGTCTCTTCACGGGAATTTGGAGGTTGTAATCCATTTTCACATAATAAACCTCATGCATTTCTTGGACTAATTTGTAGCCAATTTTCCTAGAATAAATGCCTTTGGGATCATAATGTTAGAAGACAGTGCCATGTGTAGATTAGCTAAGTTATGACATTATTGGGATGATCTTTTTATTATTATTATTATTATAAAAAAAATTGTTCAAAAAGACCTTTTTTAAGAATAATTTTGAAAAAGAATTAGTCTTAGGTTGGGAAATGAAAGGTAGAATCTCTTTAGTAAAAGCACGTTCAATATAATAGTTTTTTTAAAGAGAGAACCCTCTAAAAGAACTTTTTTTTAAAAAAAAAACAAAAACAAAACAAAAAAGTATTTTTGCTTAATTTTTCTTTAATTAAAAAAATAAAAATAAATGTCTTCGGTAAGAGTTCTTGTCTTCCCATATATTTAATTTAAGAAAAACAAATTTTTATATTTTAAAAGAAACTAAAGTAATATACTCGACATTATAATGTAATGTTTGTTTGTTTTTTCTAATTAATTATTGTGTATTTTATTAATAAAAATTTGTTTTTTTTTTCCTTAAGAAAACTAAAAGAGGAAGAGAAGTTTGTGCTGTACTACTAATTCATGGGCTGAAATTTTCATCCTAATGTTTTTTTAGTATAATAAAATCTCACTCCTAATTATTATTATTTTTTTTAATAAAAACTTGCACATGATAATTAAAAAAAATAGTATGTTTTCAATAAAATAAATATAGTACTTTTTAAAAATCAAATTATCAATTTGTTCTTTTCTTTGTCTTCACTTATTTTTTTCCCCTTCCATTTTATGATAATTTGATTCAAGAGTGCAATTCCACCTCTACTTTATTTTACATTCCATTTTTCTAATTCAAAATCCAAGCTCAAAATTTCATCAAAATGACAAAAAGAACATAATTTAAAAATCAATATATTAATCCAATTATATATATAATTAAATTACAAAGTTTAGTATTTAAACGTTTAAGTTTGTTTCTATTTGATTTCTAAATTTCAGAAATCTTCTGAACTTTCAAATTTTTGCCAAACAAATCATTGTTATTAAAAAATGTTAATAACCCTTAAATTTTCAATTTTTTATTTAATAAGCCTATTAAATTTTAAAATGTCTAATAAGTATCTAAACTTTCTATTTTATGTCTAATAGTTTTCTGAAATAAAAAAGAAAATTAGATTTAATTATCTCTTAAATGTAAATTTGAATTTTGTGTCTAATAAATATGTAAATTGAAGCTTTAAAAATCAATGTGATACAAAATTGAAAGTTCAACCGTTTATTAGTTACATTTAAAAATTAATTATCTAAATATGCACAAATGAAAATAGAGGTGAGCATGATAAATCAAAAAACCAAAAAACCAAGCCAACCGACCAAACTGAAATCAGTCAGTTGAAGAAGAGGAGGGATCAGTCGATGTTGATATGGAAAAATTTTGAAGGAGAAAAATTCAATTTTTTTTTTTATAAAGAATTAAATTGACCAAAATCGACTAAAATCGATTTACCAGTGTAACACCTAAATCAAGGTTTAAAAACTAAATTTCTAATTCAACCTCCGTATATTAGTGTAATTAGAAGTATCAAAATTCCTTTATAAATTATAAATTCTTCAAATATTATCTTTTAAGACAATTTTAAAAAAGCAGTTGTCTTTAAACATTAGATTATATTTTTATTTAGTCTTCGATGGCCTTCAATTAAAGGCTTTTAGCATAAATAAAAAAGTTGGAGGGGCATATTAAGAATTATATAATCATGGTTTCTTTAGTACAAATTATGCATTAAACTCGATTAGAAATCCCATGTTTGGGAACATGTTGTCATTAATTATTTTTAAAGAATTGTGAAATAACAAAAAAAATGAAATTATTTATCTAAACTCATAATTTCAAAGGAATGAATAGCACAACTTTTTTTTTTATGGACAGTTCATGAAGGGAAAAAACATTGCAAAGACTTTTTCTCTTTTTTAAGTAAATTTAACAAACAATTATCTGCATAAGCTTCTATTTTAATAATAACAATAATATATATATATATATATATATAATACAATTCCAAAACTATCCCCAATAAAGAATTAAATAGAAATTAGTGCACCACCCTGATGGTTTTTTTTTAAAAAATATTTTTAATGTTAAAATATCATTTTTATCTCTATACTTTAAAATTGGTACAATTTTAATCTCTAAATCTTAAATTTAATCCTATAAAATTAATTATTTATTTAAATTAATTAAATAAATACAATATGTGAATATATTTTCAAAATTTATTGTAAAAATGTTAATATATAAAGAAAAATAAAAAATCAACCATAAACTAGCCAGTTAATAATAATAATAATCATAGTTTACATAATCATTTTGATTAAATTGCTAATTTTAGTTATTTTATTTTATTTTTCTGAATTTAAAAGTTAAATTATTAAATTGAGGATTTTCTTTCCCTAAATGATTTACTTTTCCTATAATAGGTTTCCAAATTTATTAATCGACAGTCAAGCATATTCTCTGCTGCACTTTTTTGCGGTCAATTCTCTCTATATATATAAATATAATTCAATTTAGTTTTTCCTTGTTTGGCAACGTTTATTCATTATTGTATAAACAAAGGAAGATTTTCATGTACCTTATAATTATTGCTTTAATTTCCTATAATTTTAGTGTGACATTAAAAAAAATGCCACTTTAAGCTTGATTTACTCTGATTCTGCTTGATATTAGCTTGGAGTAATTTTGTTTTAATTAATGCGAATTTTTCTTTTTCACCCCAAAAAAAAGGGATTTTTTGTTTTTTTCTTTTTTAAACTAAATGATATTGTAAAATAAATAAATAAATAAAATTACAATACATTGTTATTTAAAACCATATAGTCTAAAAAATTTCATGTTTATTTAAGAGGATTTTAAAAAATAAAAAAATAAGGAAAAATATTTACATAAATAGCAAAATTTAATCATAATTGTGATACACATTGTTATCAATGTCTATAATAAATAGACATCGATAGAAATCTATCACAATCTATTAGTGATAAAAATTGATACAGATCTACACTTATAGTCACTAATAGAAGTTTATTAGTGTCAATCAATGATAGAAATTAATAGAAGTTTATCATTGATAGAGGTTGATAGAAGTCTATCAATGATGGAAATTGATAGAAGTTTATCATTTGATACTATCACGGATAGAAACTGATACAAGTCTATCATTGATAGATGTTGATAGAAGTCTATTAGTATCTATCAGGATTTTTTTTTTTTTTTTACTATTTTTGTAATAATTTGACATTCTCTCCGTGAAATTCTCTCTTTATTTAATTTAACTTCTTAAAATTTTCAACTATTGTTTTTATCCCTTCAACTTTTAAATTCTTGGGTGAACCCACGTAAGAAATTCTTTATTGTTATTAATTTGTTATTTCAAAAAATAACATTTAATCTATCGCATGTGGGTTACTTTCAATTACTTATTATCATAATCATCTAAAAATTTAGAAGAGATTCTTTAAACAAAAAAATGTTAAAAAAAGTGGTCAATTTAAATATAGCTTAGTAAATAAGATATTAATTGTTGTCTCAAAAATCCCATATTCGATCACTGCCACCATAATTTTTGAATTAAAAAATATCAGGAATTTGAAAATATATGTGTATATTAAATTTACATGATTTATAATTTATAAAATGTGATGTCATTGACTAAAAAATAGTATTGTTTTACCAAATTATCCAAGGACTAAAATGAATTAATGCTTTTGAAATTTATGAATTAAAATGAAATAATGGTAAAGGTTCAAATAAAAAATAGAAATTATATCTAAAGCATAGTAAAATTAGTTAATTTGAAAATCTCACTCAAATGTGTTGGGATTTTTTTTTTTTTTTTTTCCTTTTGAAAGATATGTGGGGATTTATATAAAGATCAAGAAGATTCTTATAATTATGGAAGTTGCTATTGTTGTAAAATTCCATTATGTAATGTTGGTAAATGCAATAACAAAGATTAAAGTTGTGTTGTAAAGACTAATTAATGAGAGTGACAAATTTCTATCAAGTGTTTTTCCCCCTTTATTAATTAATCTTTTCGAGACAAATTTGTGCTTTAATTTCCATGCTTGATAGGATGGGTGTTTTTTTATTTTTATTTTTTTTCTTTTGTTATTTTTAAGGAGTAGATTTTTCATAATGTTTAATTTGAAAAACTCAATTACTATTTTTATGAATAAATAGTTCGAGAGATTTTTCCAAACGAATTTACTATAGGTCCACGAGCTCGAACCTCTCAACTTCTATATTAATATAAAACAAAATTATTTTAATTATCAAAATGACTAATATAGTACAGTAGTAGGACACCAACAAATATTTAAAACGTCGATGTCTATGAAAATATTGAAGTCTTATTTTTACGAAAAATTCGATGAAAACATCGATAATTTTTCGATTTCGATGGATATTTCTAAAAAAATTATAAAAATAAATTTAAATTAGTAATTAATAAACATTTTATGATTATTAAACTGGTTAACATGTCTATTATTTATATTATATTCATATTAGTGATATTATGTTGCTTAATTAGTATGTTTCGTAGATTTTTCTATGACATAATGAAAATATCGATTCACCTCTTACGTTGATATTGAACTTATGAAAATGTGAAAATGTCGATGAAAATATCGACATGTAAATTTAACATTATGGCTCCAATTTGACTCCATAGGCCAAAGTTCAAATCAAACTATATGCAATTTCTAGGTATTTCTAAACAAGAATACATGTTTATTAGATGTCGATGAAAATTTAATACCATTATTTTTATCTATCAGTTTTTTTTTTTTTTTTTGGTAAGGGATGTTAAATTTTGAAAACTCTTAAGAAAAAGAGTAGTTTTAAAATTTTGAAAAAGAGCAGTTTTTAACATTTGAAATTTGGGTAAAAAAATCAGACATTTTCTTGAGAAGAATGATAATAATTATAAATTAGAAAAAAAAAATTATGGGAAAACAACGTAATTTTGAAATTTGAAACCAAAAATCCCAGGATTATTAGAATTTTTTTTAAAAAGAAAAAGACATAAAATAAGAAACATAGTAGTAGTGGGTCTTATAACTTCTAGTAGAAACCTCTCAATTCCATTTTTTACATTTAAATATCAGTTCCAAGATTTTGGTATTGACATATCAAATTTGACCAAATTTAAAATTTATAGTTACACTTTCAAATTTATAACTCACTCATTTTACCCTTGATTAGATTGTTTTGAAAATCAAAAAACAAGATAGTAAAAGGGAGAGAATAAAATCTCTTCTAATTTTGTGGTTATTTATCAGGTTGATATTTTAGATGGGTGGTTCTTTTTTATTATTGTAAGGGGAAAAAAAAGATAAATATAAAAATATATAATATTAAACAAAAAAAAGTGAGTATTTTTTTAGTACAAACTTAGGATGAGGAATTTGAACCACGAATCTCTTGGTTCTTAGTACATATAGATGTAGTTGAGCTAAACTCTTATTAGCAAAAACATGAGTCATTAGATCATTAGTCATCTTGTAATATTTTTTAAAAAGGTTAATTTATACTTCAAAATTTTAGATAATCAATTGTGTCAACTTAAACATCTATTTTCTAATTGTATCAATATGCTCCTAAATTTTTGCAGTCCTCTTGGAATCCATTAATCATTTGTAACTATTTACTTAATTTCATTTATAATTAGTTAAATAAAATTATTCATTTGTAACTCAACATTTATGAAAGTCTGAGTTTGTTGGCAATACAAATAAATTTGGTGTTTAATAATAAGATTTTAACTATTAGACATAGAATTAAAAGTTTGAAAACATCTTAGGTTATTGCGTTAGTTAAGCACATTTTCTCTTATACTCACCGATCTTCAACAAATAAATAAAGATGTCAATTTCTCCCAAATGATCGTTGCCTGAATTTGTACAAATGTGTCCATGGCCTCCCAAAGATGAAGGAATTTGTCATGTGATTGTTTTAAAAGAGTCATACAAACCTTTTCTCACTTTAAAAGGAGTTAGGACTTGATTTTATTATTAGTAAGGGGACAATATTTTCCTTGAGGAGGACTATAAATTTCAAGCTCTTTAGCATTAGATTTGAGTCCCTCATGCCTACCAATATTTCACCACCAAGGCCTTTGTTGAAAGTGAATGAATTTGTTCACCCCTAAACAAAAAGGCTTTGAAGTTACAACAATATTTTTTAGATAGGAAATTTTGAAGAAAGAATTTGAGTAGTGGCCAGTGCTTGTGAGTTAACAAGATCATCTTTTAGGGCACTTTTTAAAAGGTGGCAAAATTATTAAACACAACCATAATAATGGTAATTTAACCCCTATATATGTTGCCTATATTAAGGAAAATAAAATATGTCAAAGCAAACATAACTTAGTTAGCATATAAATGTGTTAGTAATCAAGAGAATTATTGTTCGAATTCTCCTACCTCCAATTGTATGAAAAAAAATGGCCTCGTTTATTTGACGTTTCAGCAATACTTTGGGACTTAGACCCATGACTTTTTTCTGCAGTCTCTGAAGTGACTTTTCCTGCAAAATCCAGACTACGTAGGTCTCTAGCAACTTTACCAACATGGAGAATTTTGACATTTTTCTACCGTCTTTGAAGTGACTTTTCCTGCGAAACCCAGATCACGTAGGTCTCTAGCAACTTTACCAATGGGGAGAATTTGATTTAACTCATTCGATCCAGGATTCAACAATCCAAAAAATTTAAACGTAGACTCCAACTCAAATCTTACAAGACTCACTTCCTTTTTTAACTCAGATACATTCTCAACAAAATGATGAATATCAAAAATCAACTATGTCAATTCTATCTTTGTGCTTCAAGAATCATTGTATCCTCCACTCATTTATAATATAGAGATTGGTAAGAAGCTCCCATTTGATCACATAGAGATTCATCATTATTACTCATTTCACTTCTTGGATCAATATCAAGAGGAGCATTGATCATTCTACCAGTTAAGTTCTCATGCCTATATTTGAGTCATTACTCTCTTTAGACTCTTCATTTGAAAATGTAGTAGTAAAACTTTTGTCCTATTTTCTGGAAGAGTTTGGACTGTTGGATTGTATCATCACACAGCGAAAGCAACAAGGATCAATAAGCACTCTAATTCATTAATTTTGGCAGAAATGAAAACATTCTATAGCAGAAATAAATGGGTTTCAAGTCATACTTTTGAAGAACTCTTGAAATCTTGATTTCCAGCTAAAAAACCTCTCCAAATCTTTGTGCAGACCACCACAAGATCTTCTCTACTATTCTCCTAGTGCTCTAGATTGAGTTGTGAGACTCAAAATAAGCTGGAATCAAGGGAACTTGGAGAATGCTCACAGTAGCAACCCAATGAATAACTCCTTCTTCAACCGAATTTTTCAGAAAAAATCTTATGATAGCATTGCCTCAAATTCACTCCAATCTCTTCAATATATTGCAAACCATCATGCAATGAGAATGGCTGCATGAGATGCAACTCATGCTTGGAGTAATTGAAGCTCAAGATAGTGGATTTAGTGTGAGCTACTTGAAGATGAATATGAAAAATCTCAATTTTCCATTTGTGCATTTTTCTATTTCCAAAAACTAAATTTGATTTTAAAATCATATTTGATTCAAAAATCAAAATTTATTAATTTTACAAATTAGTTTTCTAATAAATTTAATAAATAATTATTTAAACAATTTAAATAATTCTAATTAATTTAATATCCAATATTTATTAAATTAATTTTACACAAATCCATCTTCATATATTTAAATATTTATTCTCCAATTCTGTTTAAATCTAATTTGAACGTTTCAAATTAACTTATCACGCTACTCGATAATCCATTTCTGAGCTAGTAGGGGGACCTCGTGGACCTACAGATCATGTGCTCCAACGATTCGGAATTAATTAGCTAAACTCATTAGACCGAACTAACCCCCATTCGTTAACTATATTATGTCCACTCGATATGACCATGATTAGTAAGTTAATCCTTCACATGTTGTCTGTAATAACAGCTGGGTCGAATCTCTGTTTTACCCCCAAAATTACCTTTTGTTCCTAAGTCTCACTGATCCTCTAATGAACAATTGATTTGTGATCCAATCAACAAATTGAGTCCCTCTCAAGGTTTTGGTGATTTGCTTGGTCAAGAAAGAGATAGAGACTTGGAGAGATTTTCATTTGAATTGGGTGATTTTCTCTCACTTCTTATCAATTAGGGAAGATTGTAGAGTTATTTCCTTCCTTTTCTTATTAGTTTTTACCACTAGAGTCATTTTAAAAGTTAACAAAAACCCTATAAGCTCATCAACCTTCATCTTTGTTATGTCTTGAGCTTCTTCTATTGTTGTAACCTTCCTATTAAATTTCTTTGGAGAGAGCGAATAGCCTTTCTGACAAGTTTTTCTTCAGAGATCTTTTCACTCAAAGCATCTGATTCATTTGCATTTGCTATATGAGGAAGATACACATTGAAGTCATAGATAGACTCATCATCACCCATTCTAAAGTTTTCAAATTTCATAGTAAGCAGTTGTAGTATCAATCTTGACCTTTGTAGTATTGACATCTTGACCTTACTGGTTCCTTCATGAGCTACTTCAAGGATTTTTAGGCTTATTTAACTGAAACACATGTGTTAATTAACCGAAATACATTTAATTCTCATTATAAATGGAAATTAAAGTCCTTGAATTTTTTAAGGAAGCTTCATTTTCTTTCTCAGTCTAGTCTTTTTCAGCCTTAAGTGTCTTGGTGTCATCGACATTGGTAACTTTTGGAGGAGTCTAGTCAAGTATAATAGATTTCCATGTATTTGTAGTCAATGGATTTCAAAAACGTAGTCATCCGAGCCTTCCAATATAGTTAGAGTCATCCAACACAGGAAGACAAGTAGTTGATCTACCTTCTTTGATCGAATTCATTTGAGAGCGAGAAACACGCGAAGATCATTTTACCTAGAAGATAGGGTCTTGCTCTGATACCAATTGAAAAAAAAATGTAAGTATCAATCTGTGTGACTTTTGTCAAACACAATGTACAAACATAGTGAGTAACATTTTATAGCAGAAATAAATAAACATAAAGATCATAATACAAGAGTTGGTCACCCAGTTTGCTGCAAAGTCACCTACATTTAGGGGGCTGGATGCCTTGTGGAAAGAAACTTCTTTAATAATAAAGTTTAATGATTACAACATAGTTCTTATTTGTTAGATGCACCTAACAATGATCACACAAAGTCAACTTTCTAGTTTCAACTTAACCTCCCCTAAATGTGAGATCCCCTCAATTCCTAAACCGCTCTCAACAAAGCAGAAAGTTAAAATCCACTCAACTATAACATTTAGGCTTCCCCAAATATATGATCATCACCACATAACCGGTTTCATCAACATTTATTACACTGTCTCTGTTTCTTTTAGTTTATCAACATACTATTTATGTGATTGGCAAGAAGAAGCTAGTAAAACAAAATCTTCCATAGAAAAGGAAAGAAAAATTTCAAATTGGAAACAACTTCACTACCAGACATGAGAAAGAACATTTTGCATGAAAAAAAAACCAAGCCAACCAACACAACAGTAACAAACTTAATCCAATTACGATTGTGATTTAAATCTCAAATTAATAGGTAAACGCATCCTAAGATTTTAAACATCTCCTAAAACTTGATTCAGTTTCTCTAAGATTTTAAAACATCTCCTAAAGTTAAATTCAATTTATAAGGTAGGGTCTTCAAAACGAAAACGAAAACAAAAAGATAATAATAATAATCCCCCTCATTTGGAAACTTTATGGTGGTAAGTTTTTGAAAAATTTTGCCCGTTTTCTTGTTTCCTATATAAACTTAGTCAATTAATTCTAAAATAAAATAAAATTTTGAAAACAATTATTTTTTAGTTTCTAAAAATGTGCTTTAATTTTGAAAATACTCCTCAAATGTAGACCAGAAATACTTAAAATCCAATTGAGGAAAATGATGTTTAGAAACTTAATTGTAAAAAACAAAAATTTAAAGATTAAATAGTTACAACAAAACTATAGTTTTTCGTATGTTTTTTCATACAATTCTTTCAAAACGTTTTTTAGCGCCGACCAAGATTTAATTCTTTTTTAAAATGATAATAATAGTAACACTAAAGCGAAAATACTAACACATAGCTATCACCAATTTAAGTTTCAAAAAGAGTAATGGAAAAATTGCACAAAAAAATCCACTTTCAAGGTCCATAATGGCAAATGCGTCATTTCTCCTTCTCCAATATCTTTCCTCTATCTATTTTCTTTTTCTTCTCCGGCATGACAAGTTCACACAAACAGCTCCAACGCAACCAACTCCAATGAACAACAATAAGAGCGAGAGACAAGATTGATTTTGTGAGTGAGGAAAGGAAGAGCGATACCAGCGTGAGCGAGAATGAGACTAACGGAGCGAGACGGGCGAGGGGGGGAAGAAGACGGCCCATTGTTCCATGGATGTTCACAAATGGATCATTAGCAAGACCGATGAGAGCGAGATTGACGAGAACGAGATGGGCGAGAACGAAATCGGCGAAAGTGAGACCGGCGAGAGGGGAAAGAAGATGACCCATTATTACATGGATGTTCGCAAATGGATCATTAGGGAAAGGGAGAGCAAGAGCGAATGTTTTTCCACGTGCGTGTAAGTATATTTTGATAATTTCAACCGAATTTGACATCAACAAAGTGCCGTTCGACATTTTTTCATAAACTGGATCATTTGACATTTTTGGCACAATTTTTGGGTCATCCGTACAAATTTCCCAAGTGTAATCCAACATAAAAAACTATATCAGAAGTGATTCATCAAAATTTGTAAAAGTATAGTTTTCCAAATTTAAAATTTAAGGAACAAATGCACGTATTCTTAAAAATTTAAGGACTAAAAAGGCCAATTTGAAAACTCAAAAATCAAACACACATATTCCACAAAACTTAGGAGTTGTTTGATGCGTTAAGTTGAGATAGAATATCTGGAATTCATATGTTTGTATTTGGGATATAGAGTTATTTGATTTGAGTTCATATGTCTGTGTTTGGAATGTAAGATTGAGTTCATATGTTTAAGATATCTGATACAGTTTTTTGAACTCTAAATAATATGTTTGTATGATTACTACTTTTGTTTTGAAACTTTTTTATTCATTAATTCTATTCATCTTTGTTTGAATAAAATATGGATTGCAATTTTTTTCTTTTAATTTTTAATACTTTTCTTTCTTTCTTTCTGTTTTGGGCAATGAACAACAGTTAGCTCATTACATTTCTGGTAGAAATATGGTTAAATAAAATGAGAAACCAAAAAGAAATAAAAACTTTTGATTCCTAATTTTTCTCCATGAATTTCATTATCATCTTCTTCCGGTTGTTGCTCTATATTTTTACTATGTCATGAATTTTTTTTTAATTAAATCTCCCTCGTCATCTTAGCCGCAAATAAAATGTCACCATATTGCCTCGACAATTTTGTTTTCAATTCCTCTAAATTTGGAGGATCATCAGAGAACAAATCTCTATTTTTCACTCATTCTTGCTAAAAAATGTTCCAGAAAAAATTTCATTTTTCAGTTTTTTTTGTTATATTTACATACTTTTCAACTACATACATACTTTTCGTTTAAATATTTCTTAACACTCATTTAAATGTGAATTTGATTAGATAAAAATATTTTTTTACAATTTTTTACGTATAAATATTGTACTTAATGTAGACAAAATAATATTTTTTATACAATCAACAATCCTACAACATACTTTAACAGTCATCAGTCTTATAGTAGTCGAAAGTGGTTGTCGAAGTTGATTATCAAAGATGATTTTTCGTTAAAGTTTGTAGTTGAAAGTGGTTGTCGGAGCTTGAAGTTGGTCGCATGAAGGTGGTATTGGAGTTAGTTGTTGAAGTTTATCATTAGATGTGATTTTTGAATCCCGAAGTTAGTAGGGCAAATGTGGTCGTCGAAGTTAAACATCGAAGATGATTTTCACTAGAGATTGTAGTCAAAGGTGGTTGTTGAAGTCTGAAGTTAGTCACATGAAGGTGATACTAGAGTTGATTGTTGGAGGTGGTTGTTGAAGCCCTGAGTTGGTCGTCGAAGTTGCTCGCTTAAAGGTGTCGAAGATGATTTTCATCGGAGTTTGTAGTCGGAGGTGTTGTCGGAGCCTACAAAGGTGGTTGTCGGAATTGGTCATGGAAGTTTTTTGTCAGAGCTTGAAATTGGTCGTCAAAGTTAGTAGAACGAAGATGGTCGTTAGAGTTGGGTCACCGAGGTGATTGCCAAAGCCTGGAATTGGTTGTCAGAGTTGGTCACGCGAAGGTTGTTAGAGCTCAGAGTCTGTCTCTTATACACATCTAGATGTGTATAAGAGACAGGAGTTGGTCACGCGAAGGTTGTTGGAGCCTGGAATTGGTCGTCGGAGCTGTCATCGAAGGTGGTTGCTGGAGCCCGAATTTCATCATCGGAGTTGTCATCAGAGGTATTGTCAGAGCCCAGAATTAGTCCTCAGAGTGCGGTAGTATCGATGGGTGGAGCGGCGGAGCCATTGAAAACCTTGGAAGATGAGAGACTTAGGGTGAGTTGGTAAAATATGCCAACTCAAGTCCACCAACATTTAAAGTTATTAGTGGGCCAAACAATAAATTGATATATTATATCAGCTCAACTCAACTCAACTCAGGTTGGTGAGCCAAACACCCTCTTAAAACTAAAATGATACTTTTTTTTAAAAAAAAAAAACTTAACTCACAATTTTATATATATATAATTTAAAAGGTTTCCATGTGAGATTGGTCAGCATATTCCCATGAAAAGTCTAAAAAAATGAACAATGATGTTTAACGACAATTAGGAAGAGGTTGAGATCTCAAAAAGCTACACAAAAAAATTACTTCTTTTAATATTCAAAGTAGACATTAAAATAAGGTTAAATCTTTACCTCTCAAAATTTAAATTTGTGTCACATAAATTCTATAAAATTTCTAAATTGGTCTCTAAATTTTTAAATTTTGTATTTAAAATATAGTCCTCAAATTGTTAAAATTATCTAATAAATTCATCAACTTTTGATTTCTTATATCTATCATATTTTTAAACTTTCAATTTTATGTTTAATATAATATTAATCTATTCAATATTTTTAATTTCACAAATCTATTGGACATATATTTAGAAGTTTAAAATTTTATTAGTTACAAATTTTACTTTTATATCTAATAGATTCATTAATTATAAAAATTGTTGAATACAATCGGAGATCTATTAGATACAAAATTGAAAATGAAAAAATTAAGAACCTATTTGATAAAGGTAAAAAAAGAAAAAAAAAAAAACATTGCAATTGACAAAGGAAAAAAAAAGTGTGAAGACAAAAGGGATTAGGTATGCAAAAAGGAGAATAAAAAGTGGTTGGTAAGTTATGTACAAAATTTACACTCAAATTTAAAAACCAACTTAATTTGTCAATATTCAACTATTTTTTTTCAATGTATTTTTTTTATACCATATAAAAAAAATGGTTCTAAAAGTGTATAAATAAAAAATTACTTTACAAACTGAGTATCTTTATGTACTTAATATGTACTAGTTTGTGTTCTTTTTCTTTTCTTATATGAAAATGATTGATAAAAGAGTCAATAATATATGTTCCTTCTTGGGCCAATATTTGGATTTTTTTTAAGAAGGGTTTTGATGAAAAGTACTTTAGTTATAAGTATTTTAGTAGAAAATGTTTAAAAATAAATTACTAAGACTGATTTGATAATAATTTGATTTTTCATTTTTAGTTTTCAAAAACTACTAAATATTACCTCTATTCATGAATTATTTGTTATATTATCAACTTTCTAAGAATATGGTCAAAGTTCAAATAGAGGTTTTGAAAAAAAAAAAAAAAATCTTAGATTTTTTTTTTTTTGGAAGTTTGGCTAAAAAAACAATAATCTGTCCTAGTAAGATTTTTTTTAAAAGAAACAAACATAATCTGGAAAAATAAAAAAATAAAAAAAATAAAACATTTATCAAATTGAATCTTTTTATTATTGAGTTTTGTTTTTAGAGGGATAGTTTGTGTTTTAAGGATTTACTTAACTAATATTTTGAAAATAAAAGATAACTTTACCAATAAATGAAATAAGTAGGAAAAAAATATAGAGAGATTTTCAAAAATAGAAAAATAAAGAAATCGTCTACACAAAATAACAAAATTTAATTTCTTTGACAGAAGTTTATAGAGGCTGATAGAAGTCTATCAGTGTCTATCGATGATAAAAACTGATAAAAATTTATTACTAATAGACACTGATAGACTTCTATTAGTGTCTGTCAGTGTGTTTTTTTATTATTATTATTTCTATAAATAGTTTAACATTTTTTCTATACGTGAATAAAGTTTTTAAAAAAAATATGTGGAAAGATAATAGTTGGAGAAAAATATATACACAGAGAAGGCAAAAGTGGAGTTAGAATAAATATCCTTCGCTCGCCCACCACACAATGAACTAACTCAACAAAAGACAGGAGCTCTATGAGTGCGTGCCATTAATCCCCCAGCCAACCACTCAAAATGATAGAGCAACCATGATTGAAATAATCATAAATATATGGACATATTTATTAAGGGGAAATTATTTTAAATGGTAAAACAGTTGAAAATATTTACAAGATATAACAAAATTTTAGAACTATCAATGATAGACATTGATAGTGCCTATCAGCATCTATCCATGATAGTTCTAAAATTTTGCTATACTTTAATTCATGTTTCTATATCTAAAAACAACCTTTCATTAATATTAGGAATTAATCGATAGATTCAATATCTTTTATAAATATACATAAAATATAGAAGAAATCATTTATTCATCTCAATATAAATATAAATATTAATAATAAGATCTACAGCTTAAATTTATATATTTTATAGATATATCGATAATTTGAAATCTCAATATAGATATTGACTCATTGACATCGATAATTAAACCTTTTTAAAAAAATAAAAATTAGTCGCTAAATTAGAAAAATTATCCACTTCCTTTTTAATTACTTTAAATTTTAGAGCAACAACTCAACTTTTTTTAATATATATGAAGTGTCTACTTTAATTAGAGAATGTTTTATAACATTTTTTTTTTAAACATTATAGTACGTATTTTTTAGATTTAAAAAGTGCTTTTATCCTAAGCAGTCATTAGATAAATACTAAAAATAAACAAAAGTGCACTTAAAGTGTGTTTAGATAAAAACACATATTGAATGATCAATCTTTCAAAAGTATTTATAAAATTATTATTAGGTTTAAATCATATTTTATCCTTAAACTATAAACTTCGTTCTATTTTAATTTTTAAATTTTCAAAAATATTCGTTGTAGTCCTTAAACTTTTTTTTTTAAATATTTATTTCCTATCATTAAGATTCTGTTAACTCTAACATAATTGTGAGATTGCATATATTTTTAGATGATTTGAATCTAAATGGCTTGATCAATATTAGGTTTAAAATGGTTGAATCTCGAGGTCTCTTCCGGTGATAAAAATTATGCGGCTAAAACATTTTTTTCTTTTATCATATGTTCAACCAATAACAAGCTTCATTACTTCATCTTTCTTATTAAAATATTTTAGAAATGGAGAAAAATGATGTCGAAAAGAATATCAATTAAATCAATTTCGAATGATCCATCGAAATACTACCAATGACTTCCTAACTAGACTGAAGGAGCATAGCAAGGTCATGTCTTATGTAATTCACCACAGCCCTCGTTTGTTCCTCAACAACTTTATTCTCGTCAGACCATTTTCACTGCCGTTTTGTTGTCATCAAAACCCCACCAAAAGAAAAAGAAAAAAAAAATCAATCACTTAACCCATATTCCTGTTATAAGGAAATAACAAAAAATAAAAATTGCTTAATAAAGAAAATCCCCATTTCTCCCAAGCTTTTCGTAAATCTCCAAAAATTAATGACTCTCATTTATCAACATTTTAAAGTGAAATGGGGTGAATCAGAAAACAAAAATTGAAACCTATTTATGAAAAATAAAATTAGTATCATTTAGAGAAGATGTAGCCATGATGAATCGCTTGATGATCTTGATAGAATAAGCAACAACTTCAATCGCGATGCTCATGGCCAAAGAAAAAAAAAGGTAACAATTTATGAAGAAGAAGAAGAGCGGCGTAGAAGGAGTAGGTAAAACTACAAGCTATCTTACAATTCTATTGATATAGAATCTTAACGGTAGAGACCAAAATAACCATTTTTATTAAATCTAATGACTAAAATGAACATTTTTAAAAATTCAAGAACCAAAATAGAACAAAGTTCATGGTTCAAGAACCAAACTAAGATTTAAACTTTATTATTATTATTATTTGCTTTAAAGATATATTTTTCTTTAAAAAGGGCATTCCAAATGCACCAATTTTAAGGATGCATTTGGATTAACTCTAAGCTTAATAGTGTTTGTCAAATTAATATTAATTAACTTTTAAATGGTTGGTAAATAACCATTTCCTTAATAATTAATTTAAAGGTAATTATAAAAAATGATTCTTAGTAAATCACTAAAAAAAAAATCTAACTAAACATTAAGAAATTCCAAAATCCACATGAAAAAAAAAAAACTAAATAAATGCTGTAATTATAAAATTGCCCTCAACTTTAAAACTTCTCCACTTCACTTTGTGTGAATTTGGCATATGTAAAACCATTTCTTCTAAAACTTGTAATTAAAATCAAGATATTAACCCAACAAACACAAGTCTTTAAATCAAAATCACTTT